>NW_028173723.1:107302-172302 GCF_963971535.1 Notolepis coatsorum | reverse complement strand
CTATAATCCACGATCAGCTCCTTGGTTTTACCAATGTTCAGGAGCAGGCTGTTGTCCTGGCACCAGCGTTCCAGTACCTCAACCTCCTCCCGGTAGGCCTTCTCGTCGTTGTCCGAGATCAGCCCCACCACCACCGTGTCGTCTGCAAACTTCACTATGGAGTTGGAGCTGAACTTGGCCACACAGTTGTGTGTGTAGAGAACACAGCCCTGGGGGGACCCGATGCTCAGGGTGATGGTGTTGGAGGTCTGACCCCCCACCCTGACCGCCTGGGGTCTTTCACTCAGAAAATCCAGTACCCAGGCGCTCAGAGCGGAGCTCAGACCCAGCTCGATCAGCTTGTCCACCAGTCTGGTGGGGACTATGGTGTTGAACGCTGAGCTGTAGTCAATGAACAACAGTCTCACATAGCCCCCCTTCTGGCGGTCAAGGTGAGAGAGGGTGCTGTGCAGTACCTGGGAGACCGCGTCGTCAGTGGACCTGTTTGTCCTGTATGCAAATTGCATAGGGTCCATATCACTGGTAGGGAGGCACAAATGTGATCCTTGACCAGCCTCTCGAAACATTTAATGACCACAGAAGTGAGTGCCACCGGTCTGTAGTCTTTGAGACATGTTGGGGAGGGTTTCTTTGGTACAGGGATGATGGGGCATCTTGAAGCAGGCAGGGACCACTGACTCCGCCAGGGATTGATTAAACATGGCGGTGAACACAGGGGCTAGCTGGTTGGCACAGGACTAGTATGCGTCCTGTTATACCATCTGGGCCAGCCGCTTTCCTGGTGTTCACCTGCATAAATGCTCTTCTCACACTGTGTTCCGACAACGAGAGAGCGTCCCCGCCCCCCCGCGGTTGCCCCCCCCCCCCTCCACAACAGCCGGCGCGCCAGTGACGTCACTGGCCGCTGAGCTAGCGGCGCCACCGTCTACACCAAACCGAGCGTAGAAAGAGTTGAGTTTGTCCGCGAGAGAGGCGTCGTCGCTCCCCATTGAGGGGGCGCTGACTTTGTAGTCAGTTATTGTCCTCAGTCCCCGCCATAAGCCTCTTGTGTCATTTTGTGCCATTTGTGTCTCCAGTTTATCAGCATATGTCCGTTTTGCAAGTTTTACAGCCTTGCGCAGAGTATAGACTGAAGCCTTGTACTCCTCCATGTTTCCTGACTCTCTGCCCAGTGACCTGCGACCTGTGCTAACGCTCTTGGGAAATGCAGTGTTGTAGTTTTCAACATTTTCACCTTTTAATTTTAAACCAATGCTGCCATCTACTGACAACAGAAAGTGTTGTCCAATCGTCACCTTGAGAGCCACTTCTGTATACAGCGTCGCCCCAAACCCATTCTAGAGATTCCCACTTTTTACTGGGAGTGGGGCGTGGCCGTATTTGGTCCCAGACAATAAGAGTGGCTGCAATTGGTCACCGTGACGTTAGTGATGTTGTAGTTACATGTAGTGATGTTGTAGTTACATGTAGGGATGTTGTAGTTACATGTAGTGATGTTGTAGTTACATGTAGGGATGTTGTAGTTACATGTAGGGATGTTGTTACATGTAGTGATGTTGTAGTTACATGTAGTGATGTTGTAGTTACATGTAGGGATGTTGTAGTTACATTTAGCGATGCACGATATCGGCATCGGCTGGTATTGGTGATTTTTTTGTTTGTTTCAGTATGTACAAAAATAGTATGTACAAAATTGTATTATCATAGTTTTTTATTTTTATTTATACAGATCAATAAGAAATCTATTACAATCTTTACTTTTTTTGTAATAGATTTTAATGCCAATTTTAATATCCATTCTCTGCTCATTTTATGGCCTATACTTATAATAATAACTTTATTTATACTATACTTATCTCTATAATTATGCCAATTCTATGCAAATGTTCTCCCTATGTCTATTGTGTGTCTACATCACTGCTGTGAATCACTTTGGGCTGATTTGAAATTCAAAAGAAAGGTGAAATGAAAGGTGCGATGCAAATAAAGTTTATTATTATTATTATTAGATCATATCGACATTGGTAATATCGGTTATCGGCCATAACAGAAATATGAATATGGGTTATCGGTATCCAGAATGTTCATATCAGTGCATCCCTAGTTACATGGTATACGCATAGGCAACCAGGACATCCACTATTGATTAGATAAAAATTAGGGTTTATCGCGTTAATTAGATTAATTAATTACACAGCAAATGATCACGTTATGAAAATTAACTCAACATTATTTTTTTTTATATTTTTTAATCTCATTCATTCCATAAGAACGTAGAATACACATTTACAGAAGTTTTTTTTTAATAGTGTCCATTTGCATGTTCTTGGTATCTGATTCTAGGGACATCTATGGATCTCAGGGAATGCATTCCCAGTGTCAGAAATACTGTGTCTGTTACTAGGCTTGAGTAAATTGTAATGAACCAAATGAGAATATCAATACATTTTTTTTATCTTTGACTGTGAATAACACCATGCTAAAATTGACCAGACCTGAAAAATCTAAGCAAATGAATAAATGGAAGATGATTAAACAGAAGGTTTTGTAGATACAGTACTGAATTCTGCCATCCGGACACATGCCATTTGAAATATGATTATAGAATATAAAATATCAGGCCTTAAATGGTTATGCGATTAAAATGCGATTAATTAGATTAATCCTGTAATTAATTAGATACATTTTTTTAATCGCCTGACAGCACTAATTAAAATGTATTGTCATCATACAGTACAACGGAAATAAGTTTGGCATCTAACCAGAGTGCAAATGTAACAGTAAAGTGCAATAGTAATATGCAATGTGCAGGTGATTAAACTGGAGTACATATAAAATTAGTACTACTGAGTAATAATGCTAATGTGTGTACAGTGTTGTAGTATTAATATGTACACAATATGTTACTTACTTACGCCTATTGCTCCTTTTGGGGAGCATATGCCGTCGACAACAGTTCGCCAGGGTCCTCTTTCCTGTGCTTTGCGTTCCAGCTGTTTCCATGTCAGTCCGCTCTGTGGGATGTCTGTCTCCAAGTCCCTGCGCCAGGTGTTCTTGGGCCGGCCTCTCTTCCTTTTGCCTTGGGGGTTCCATCTAAGGGCCTGTCAGGTGGTGCTGGTGTTTGGTTTGCGTATGTGGCCGATCCATCCCCACTTTCTTCTCTTGATTTGTTCTTCCACTGGTTGTTCGCCCGTTCTCTGCCAGAGATCGTTGTTACTGATGGTATCTGGCCAGTGGATGTTCAGGATCCGCCTCAGGCATCTGTTGATGAATGACTGCACTCCACGTCTCTGATCCGTATAGGAGTACTGGCTTGATGTTGGATTTGAATAGTCTGATCTTTGTCTGCTGACTGATTACCTTGGAGCTCCAGATGTTTTTTAGTTGGATGTATGAGGCCCTTGCCTTGCTGATTCTTGCTCTGACATCTGCCTCCGTGCCACCCTTCTTATCTATGATGCTACCTAGTAGTCTATTTGCCATCCCATAGAGCCCCATTGTGAACCCGGAAATGTTGGAACCACCAACGTTTTATGATGGATATGGATAGTACGGGTCCCCAGCACTCAGAAACTGCCGGATGCTAAGTTGTAAATGTTGGGCAACTTTTTTTATTTGCATAATTAGCATACATTTGCATAATCGCCTAAATGGGCAAATCTCAGAAACTACTTGATCAATTTCAACAATGTTGGAGTTGTTTTGGGGGTTGTTCAGGATGCTGAATCCATTTATGATACTTAACAGAATAATTTCTTTTCAAAATTGCAATATTTACTGGAATTTAGTAATTTACCAAATTTCTACTTATTTTGGTGAAGTTTTTTATGAATTTTCAGTTTATAAATGTTTCAGAAGATGCTGAATTTATAGATCATTTTCATGGAATGTTCAATTGTAAAGAGAATGATAATAATAATAATAACTTTAATTTGTAGAGCGCCTAATGGGGTACTCTAGGCGCTTATGCTTGGTTACTGGGGTAACTGCTGCAGTTGAGCTCTGTCATGAGTCCACGTGGCAGCGGAGCAGTTTGCTGCCACAACTAGAAACTATTCTATTGGATTTTTGTATGTGACTGTTACCTTATAAAATGTCCTCAGAAACCCAGTTCATAGCCTTGACTGAGACTTCAGTGCGCTAATCTTTAACGCAAAACTTCCAAGTGAGTAGTGGCTAATTTGCACCATGATCTCATTCCTACTGTGGCAACGAGCAACTGCAGCTGCAGCAAATACAGACCCCTGATTTTCAAGGATTGTTGTTTCAATGCAAGTAAGTTGAGAAAATAGAAAGAGATACACAAACTAGTTTTATTACTATCCAATAATAACAAACACTGAATATAATATGATCACAAGCTGTAGTAAGCTAGCTCTTAGGGTTAACGTTAGCCATCTGACGGTAACTAATGTTAATGCATAGCTACAGTAGTTAGCTATGTTAGCAATGTATGTCATGACATGCACGTGTGATTATTACCTGTTATTACCTAGCCTCGCGTCACCAGGCTCTATCCCTCGTCATACAGAGAAGCATCAAGTTTGAATCTAAATATTGTATTCATATGGTACTTTTGCTCTACTTAATGTATAATTGTGTGTTAGAAGATCTGAGGCACTGAGGCAGAGAAAGAGACTCAAAGGGTAATGCAAATACCAGTCAAGTTCAATAACATGGGAAATACACGTTTTCATTGGAATAGTGAACAGCCCGTCCGAAATGTACATCCTGGCAATGTATCCATATTGCTCTGTAATGTAGAGTGTGTGGTAGTGCAGAGACGGAGGATACAAATAGTGCATTCTTCTTTTGTTCATTTCAGATTGACATGTCAAGGAAGAAATGCCTATTTGAGCCTTGTGACGGCAAGGACAATGACTTCAAGACATCTGGACCAAAAGGCATTACAGCTTTGCTTCAGAGGATTGAAGAGCTTGACGATTCAGCTACAACTGAGACTTTATTAAACACCATTGCTACCCATGGTGTGTCAGCCTCAGCCTCTGTAGTTTGTCACAAATCATGTTATAGCTCTAAGTCTAGAAATGCAACCAAACGCAAGCTCAGCTCATCTGATGGTCAGCTAGGGAAACGTATGTCTCGTTCTCATGCCTTTGAGTTTTCTAAACAATGTCTGTTTTGTGGTATCATTTGCGAACCCAAAGACAACAAACACCCTGATAGATGGAAGCCAGTGAAACAATGCCGGACTGTTGAGAGACCAGGAATGCCATCCTTCAAAAACATCATAAAATGTGATGAGCGCCAGGATCAATGGGCTGAGGAAGTGGCTCTACGGGTAAATGCTGTCCTGGACCTGCATGCAGCTGATGCCCAGTATCACACCAAGTGCTACGATGACTTCAAGAGAGTTTCCTCAAGTGCACGTTCCCAGTGCAGACCGTTTGATAGCTGTTTAGCTGCTGTCATTGACCACATGAATGCAGACAAGTCATCAACATGGACAGTGTCAGAGTTACATGATATGTAGCCAACTCCGGGCACCTCTGCATGTAAGCAGATGCTATCTAACTTGTGTGACTTTTATGGTGATGCTGTAGCTGTCATGAGGGTGGAAGGGTGCCAGACTATTGTTGGTTTTAGACATTCCATGAGTAAGTCACTCAAACTGGTAAAACGAGATAAAACAACTGCCGCTGAAGTTATCACCAAGCTTGTGAAGAGAGTGCAAGCTGAGGTGCAAAATAAACTTTCTAATTGACTGAAAATGCACCAAAATTGCACCAAAATGAGTAGAAATTTGGTAAATTCCAGTAAATATAGCAATTTCGAGTATCATCAATGGATTCAGCATCCCGAATAACCCCCCAAACCACTCCAACATTGTTGAAATTGATCAAGTAGTTTCAGAGATTTGTCCATTTAGGTGATTATGCAAATGTAGGCTAATTATGCAAATAAAAACCTTTGCCCAACATGTACAACTTAGCATCCGGCAGTTTCTAAGTGCTGGTGACCCATACTATCCATATCCATCATAAAAGTTTGGTGGTTCCAAAATTTCCGGGTTCATTGTGTTGGCAAATAGACTATAGGTAGGTGAAGGATTCTACTTCCTCAAGTGCTGTTCCCTCCAGGTTTACTGGGTCTTCGTTGTTTGTGTATATATATATATATATATATATATATATATATATATATATATATATATATATATATATATATATATATATATATATATATATATATATATATATATATATATATATATATATATATATATATATATATATATATATATATAGACCCTATGGTAGTAAGTCATACTGGCCAGCGGTATAAGAGTAGGTAAGGAATATGTACAGATATAAATATAGTATTTACAGGTATGTAAAAAGGATTATATGCAGGTATGCATAGATAGATGTGGATAAACATATATAGGGTAAATATAAATATATATATATATATGGTATATACAGCATTAATGTACATGCTATGATACAGAGTTATATGGGTTATATGCAGGTATATAAATAGGTATATACAAATAATGATATGCAGGTATATTCAGACAGATAAATATATATATATATATATATATATATATATATATATATATATATATATATATATGGTAAATATGAATATATAAATATGGTATATACAGCATTATTGTACATGCTATCATACAGAGTTATATGGGTGGACTAGAAACAATACACAAAACATGTAAATAATCTTCCATTCATTTTGTTTTGGCTTTAATCCTTCCATTAAAATGCTCTCTAGGTTGACCTCTTGACCCCTTAAAGCAGACATGACTAGACACCGCGCATTCCCCATTGGGTGTGGAGCGAGGCCAAGTCTCTCTCTGGAGCACTCTGACCTCAGTCTTTAGTTGTTGTCCCCCCCCCCCCCCCCCCCCCCACCACCCCCCCCCCGCTCTGTACAGTGCTTCGTGTTGTGTATTGTGACTTGTTTACAAGACGAGGGCATTTTGTCGATGAATACACCTGTGACCTCCCCGTGGCAAGCTCTGTGTTCTGCCTTTATGCGGTGAATAAACAGTTTCGTAGATGGCGGGTGCATTGGGAGAGAGAGTGTGCTTGCAGAGGAATAAAAGCTATTCCTCTAAGGAGGACCTGGCATTCCTTTCCTGCCTTGCCGGCGGTAATAGATGGTCTGTATTCATACGGTATGGCGGCTTCTTTTTTTTTTATCTACTTTTTCTCCTCCTATTTTTCTGTATTTTTTCTCCCGTCCCAATTTAGTCATTATGCCAATTCCCCCCTCCCCTTCCTGGTCATTGCGCGCATTTGCCCCCCACTTGCCGGTCTAGGGAGCCCTGAAGTCTATCACATGCTTCCTCCGATACATGTGGAGACAGCCAGCAGCCTCTTTTCACCAGACAGCGAGGACTCTCACTGGGGAAGTGTAACGCGTGGGAGGATCATACTACCTCCCCTAGTTCCCTCCCTCGCTGTGCAGGCGCCCTGACCGACCTGTAGGAGTCGCTGTTTACAATGACCAGGACCCACCCCACCGGCTTTCCACCCGCTGACACTGCCAATTGTGTCAGTATGGACGACCGACCAAGCCGGAGGTACCGCGGCAGCCGGATCCGATCCCACTGTCTCTGTGGTGGTAGACAGACGCTTAGTCCACTGCGCTACCCGGCCGCCCATGGTATGGCGGCTTCTGAAACAGCCATGGCCACACGATTGTATGTGCAGTATAGTATACTGCAGATCTGTCTGTATATATACATGGAATTCACAGCAGGGCTTTAGGTATTATGTGTGTTTTTGACTATCTAGTATTTGTTTTTCCAGTGCAAATGACTCTGTGATGAGATGTCCTTTGTCGTTCTTTATTTTACGGTACACTTATAAGCCGCACTTTGAATCGAGTTAGACAAAAACTAGAAGGTTAAGGCATACTGATAATCATGGAAGGCCTTATTGATTATGACATGAACACACAACATCAATGACAACAGTCTTAATGTTTGGCAATTGAAAGCCGTCACAGAAGGGTACATGAACAGATGACTTAATAAAGTCAATTTTGAATTGAAAAATAAGACTGGTATGGGAGTGGAGCACGGAGGAGGTGTGTATTAGGCTACAGTGTTTATTACTACCTACACTTTTTACCTCCTTTTACTCATAGTATATATTCAGATTCAACGTTTTCTTATTGTTTGAAGTTTGAATAAAGTTTGTATGAAGTTTATTTTTTGATCTTGTTTACAGACAAATCAAACACACCCGTGTGGACTTACAAAAGAAAATAATAATAATCACAAATAGGGATGCCCCGATCGATCGGCCACCGATCGTTATCGGCCGATAATCAGTATAAATATGCGATCGGTGATCGGTGATAATGCTTTATTTTCACTGAGTTCTGTCTCAGACACCGAGAGCTGCACACACTCACTCCCACACAGTGGTGCGGCGTCTGCTCCTCCCTCCAGCCCCTCCCGCACGCATGTAAACACGGGTCTAGTCTAGTGGGACGGGAGGACGGCGTCTCCCTGAGCTAACGTTAGCTACCGTTACAAAATGACCCAGTCAGGGCGGTTAGGTGGTCGAGCGGAGATTGCGTTCGTCACCAGCCCCGGAGCTGTGAGCTTGGTTCGCCTGTTCGAATCCAGCTGACAGCTCCGGGGTTGTCACCAGCTTGGCTGGCCGTCTGCACTGATACAATTGGCTGTATCAGAGGGTGGGAGAAGCTGGCGGGGTGGGTCCGGGTCGTTGTAAACAGCGACTCCTACAGTTTGGTCGGGGCGCCTGCTAAGCGCGGATTGGACGTGAGGGGGATAGTGTGGTCCTCCCACACGCTACGCCCTCTCAATGAGAATCCGCGCTGCCAGGTGAAAAGAAGCGGTGATTGGCTGGACGTGTGTCGGAGGAAGCACGTGGTAGCCTCCACTCTCCCAAATGATCTGACTGTGGGGGGTAAAGCGCAGCGACCAGGAAGGGACTGGGAATTGGCATACGACTAACATTGGGATGGGAGAAAATCGGAGGAAAAATGGAGGGGGAAAAAGACAAAAAAAAAAAAAAAATAAAAAAAAATGACCCAGTCAACCATTCACTTCCAGTGATGAGGCATTGTCTAACCGAACGGTATCTAGCCGGCCAGCTACCGATAGCTCCTGACATCAACAAACGCTCCAGCAAGTCTAGTAGAGACGTGTATGATACCTCTGCTAGCTCACGTTAGCTGACGCCAGCTCACTGTTCAAAACGAAATGTCCCACTGAACTAAATAGTTCACTGAGGCGCTGTATCAACGTTATATAGCCGGCCAGCAGTAGCCACAGATAGCTCCTGATATCAATGTTTTATAACACTCATTCGATGCGTATTCGAGCTGAGGGCATGTTGTTGAATGTCATCAATAGGGTTCAGCTGCAGCTCCGGAGAATCCTGGCCGTAGCTGCAGGCTACTCGAGTATAAGGTCCAGCTGCAGCTCCGGAGAATCCTGGCCGTAGCTGGAGGCTACTAGAGTACACACAGGCAGTGGAGCTTGTTGCGTGGTGGCGATGTCTCGCAGATAATACAAGTACAAGTCTAATTATATAATATATATATTTTATAAAAAAAATAAAAATAAAGATTTATATAAAATAATTTTTAATAATTTTTTAATCAAAAACAATCGGTATCGGATCGGTATCGGCCGATATGGCTCACGACGATCGGTGATCGGTATCGGTGGCAAAAAACGTGATCGGGGCATCCCTAATCACAAATGTACATATTCAAGGCAAGCTCACACACAAAATCCAAAATCAACGACCAAAAAAAAAGGAATAGGCTGAATTGATCTGAATTATCCTTTACAAATTCTTAAAAACTAAATATATTTTAATATAAGAAAGAAAAACTTAAAATATGCTGCAAGATAAAAAAAATTGAAAGAAAAAATAAATGTTTGATGTTATACTCAAAACTGTACTCCTGAATTATTTTATCCTTTATCCTTTGACACTGAAGTGTCAAATGCCTCCGATGCATCTGTTGTGGTGGATTATGTTGGCGATACGATGGACAACCGGTACTTGGACTCGCAATCAGACAATTGGAATATTCTTTTTGGGGTACCTCCAAGTGAAGGTAAGGACCATATGATATCAATCCTGCTGTGATCCAATGATGACTTCACCTAGATCGCAACATGTGTGGAACGTTACTCCACAATGTATGGTGACGATCAAAGCATAAAAAAAAACTACCCCCCCCCTTTCATGCATTCATGATGAAACATAATACCTATTTTATATATTTGATTTGGAAATAGTAGCGTGTACAGGCGAGAAACGGCAATGCTTTTAGTGAAAATCACATTTTACTGTATATCGTCGTTTTCTGGGATTAGACTGGATCACTCTAAAACTATATTCATATTCACCACGGTATGACGCGAACGTATTGTCGGAAAAATTAATTTTTTTTCATATATTGAACGATAGATAGGTGATATCAAATGGGCCATAGTATCCATAGCTATAATATATAATATAGCCGCCACTTATTCCTATCTCTTAGAGCGTTGGCCCAGTAGGAACAAAAGATGTGCTAGGCCGTGGTGTCCATTGAGTTAAGGCTTTTTAAAATCTCCCCTGAGAAATACACAACTTCAACCCATCACTAAGGCTATTCCATAATTTAACTCCAAAAATGTAAACACATCTAGCTTTTACATTAGTTCTTACCTTTTTACATGTTTTAAGAATACATAAATTATACTTTCCTTCTCTTGGTTGAAAGAGATGGGTCTCATTCTCGAACTAATTTACGACCAAAAATTTCGTCTTAGCCAGATTTTGGCCCATTTAAGACATATTAGGGCTGGGAGCGGGCGTCCCCAAATTTAGCTGAGATCAGATTTGAGCGTGGCTGAGAGCAGATTTAAGAGTGCTGAGGAGCAGTCTTATGATTGATTGAATTAACTTGACAGACTGTGTTCTCATAGTGATTCCTTCATGCTTGGTGGCCTGGATCAAGGACTACCTCACTGAGAGGCCACAGTATGTCAGACTAAAGGACAGTCAGTCTGACGTACTGGTGAGCAACACCGGCGCCCCCCAAGGAACGGTGCTGTCACCCTTCCTCTTCACCCTCTACACCTCAGACTTCTGCCGCAACTCAAGCGGGTGCCACCTGCAGAAGTTCTCAGACGACTCCTCCATCGTAAGCTACATCACCGACGATGATGAGGAGGAGTACAGAGCCCTGGTGGAGAGCTTCGTGGGGTGGAGCGACAGCAACCACCTCCAACTCAACACCAGTAAGACCAAGGAGCTGGTGGTGGACTTCCGGAGGGGCAAGAAGAGGCCCCCCCCGATTCCCATCTCCATCCGAGGGGTGGATGTGGAGATGGTGGACTCATACAAGTTCCTTGGGGTACACCTGAACAATAAACTGGACTGGTCGGACAACACAGAGGCCCTCTACAGGAAGGGACAGAGCAGGCTGTTCTTCCTGAGGAGACTCAGGTCCTTCAATGTGTGCAACAGACTGCTGCAGTCTTTTTACCAGTCTGTTGTGGCCAGCATCCTCTTCTATGCTGTGGCATGCTGGGGAGGCTACATCAACTCAAGGGACACCAACAAGCTCAACAAGCTGGTGAGGAAGGCTAGCTCCGTGGTGGGAGTCGAGCTACCTAGACTTGAGGTGATGGCAGAGAGGGGGATGATAAGGAAGCTGGCTGCCATCATGGAGAACCCTTACCACCCCCTCTACGACGAGCTAGTCAAGATGAGAAGCTCGTTCAGCCACAGACTCATTCCCCCCCGACACTCAACTAACCACCTCGGACAGTCCTTCATACCAGCGGCCATCAGGCTCCACAACAGTGGGCAGCGACTAGCAGCCTCCAGGCTCCACAACAGGGGGCAGCGACAGCGACTGCTACCAGACATTGACCTGGGACTTATAGGAACCCAAGGAGGACAACCTACACTACCTTAGGCTTACTGCACCTTATGTGGATACTGTGATACTGTGAATAATGTATATTTCAGTGGATACCGTGATACTTTGAATAATGTATACTCAGTAGATAGTAAATTATAACACTACCTTATGCATACTGCACCCTATGTGACACTGTGAATAATGTGAATATTTCTTCAGCTAGTCAGATAGTAAATTATATTGACCATATTGATCAAATAGTTTACACTGCCTGTGTTGTTTTTTACTACCTGTACACTGTGTTGTTTCACTACCTGTACTAATCGGTGGAAATAGACTGCATTAATATTCCATAACAAGTCTTGTGTGCGCCTACGAATGAACAGTATAGGCTTAATTATGGAATAATAAGCCATACTGCGTTCATTCATTACGCCTGCCGTAGGCTATATATATTATATTTCATTCATTCATTCATATACAGTACTGCGTGTGCGTGCGCGCGTGTGTGTGTGTGCGCGCGCGCTGCGGCAGGTGTACCACGAGCTGTATATGATGCCAATACATTCATCTAATCTAGTTTTGATGGCTCGCAAGACTCGCAAAGCACTTCCGCCATTCCATTTTCACACAGCTGCGTCACTAGTTGCCTTATAAGGAGCTCTGGAGGCGTTGTTTTGTATGCAAATGGCCTGAACGGGAACGCGCGTTTCGAGTTTAAGACAGAATGCCATTCTCCAAGCAGATATCAGATCATATCATTTGTGCGACCGTTTCAGCCACTTAAGACATATTACCAGCACGTTCAGGACTCAGAGTGAACTTGTCATTGATTCTGTCTCAGTGGTTCCAAGATAAGTCTTCCAGAATAACTCTTTGAAAAATTTTCGGGAATGAGACCCATTGAATACAAACTGGTAGGCTTTTACTCTTAGCATGATTTTTTTTCCCAAGGTTTTTATGTACACCAAATCTACAAATCTTTATGTGCAGGACTTTATGAATAATGGATTTTGTCGATTCAAGGTAACTAGCTTTGTTTATTATTCTAATAGGATCTATATTTGTTTTATAAACATTCCCCCAGACCTCAACACAATATGACATGTATGGCACAACAAGTGAAAAATACAATATATGCAAACATTTCTGATTCAACAACTCCCTTGTTTTGTACAGAATGCCAACAGATTTGGCTAATTTACCTTTGATATATTGTATATGTGGCTTCCAACAGAGTTTGTAATCTATAATCACACCTAAGAATTTTGTTTCATATACTCTTTCAATTTCAGTCCCATTTAAATTCAGTTTAATTTCACAGTCGGTAGGAACACCACCAAATACCATACATTTAGTTTTGTTTTCATTAAGAGACAACTTATTCCTATCAAACCATTTCTTTAACTTTATCAATTCCCTTTCTACTGTTTTCAATAATTATTTTATGTCCTCCCCTGAACAAAGTAAATTAGTATCATCAGCAAACGTAACAATTTTCTAAATATTCAATACTGTAAAAATTTCATTTAAATAAAGTATAAATAACTTGGGTCCCAATACGGAACCCTGTGGAACACCACAAGTTACTCTTCTAAGATGTGATTCTGTATTATTAATGTTTACATATTGAAACCTATTATTTAAATAACTTCTTAACCAATGATTAACACCTTATTCCATACTGTTCCATTTTTTGTAAAAACAGGGAATGATCAATTGTGTCAAATGCTTTACGTAAGTCAATAAATACACCTATTGAGGGTTGTTTTTCATTAATTGCTGTTGATATATTTTCCACAAAATCTATCACTGCTAAGGATGTTGATCTATTGCTCCTAAAACCATATTGATGGTCACTCAATAACCCATCTTTTTCAATAAAGCCATCAAGTCTATTTACACTTTCTTTTCTCGAGTATCTTTAAAAATTGAGGTAGCAATGATATACTGTAGGTCTATAATTTGATATAGTATGTATGTCACCACTTGGATCCACCTTGGCCATTTTCATTTCATCAGGAAAAATACCAGTTAAAAAGGATTTTTTTTACATATATAAGTGAATGGTCCGAGGACACAGTCAAATACTTCTTTTATAGTTGACATGTCAATAGTATTACTATCAGTATTTTTTTTCTTAAACTTTCTAACCACTTCTAGCACATCACTCACAAACACCACCAAGGAACAGAATAAATTGTCTTTATTTATTGTAAGGTATATTATAACCGATAGGGCATACATACCCTCAACTGCACCTTTGTTTACACTGTTTATTTTTCCTCGTATCTTTATATTCAGATTTTATTCTATTGCCTATATTTATGTCTTTATACCTGTAACCCCACCCCTCCCCCATGCTGCTATGACGTCCAGATTTTCCCCAAGAGTAATTAAATTACCTTATGTGCTATGCAGAGTAGATGCAAAAACACTATTCGCACATTCAATAAAGGAATATCTTATCTTATCTGATCTTATAAGTAACAACCTACTCCTTTTCGAACATGTTAATTGAGTTATGTTTTGCTTTTGTTTATTTATATTATTCTTTTTCATTTAATTTCTTGAGATCAATGATTTGTTTTGATTTTATATTGTTTGTATTTATTTACATGTTCGAAATAAAGATAAAAATCAAATAAAAATCAAACGACCAGATGTGACCGAATGTTGTTTGACTTTAGTTTTACGGTACAGTTTTTCTTCTAATGAGCAACAAATGGGTCTAATACAGCATTCTATGAGGTTTCTAATTACAGCATAATTCGGGTGTAGGGCGTCTAATTAGGCTATAACTGTGTTTGCTTCTGATGAAGTACTGTAGTGTAAAAGACATGTTTATGGTGTGTTCTTTTCTTCTGTCACGTGACATCTCGCAGCTTCGACGTGAAATGCTTTACTCTCATCCCAGTTTCCATGGGGATTTCTTTTTAATCACGCGGCTGCAGTGTGTAATATTTATTAAATAAATGAAATAGTTTACATTGCTGTATTGTAAAAACTCATACATTGTCCTGGGATCCATTCAGTTACACGGTATCTCTCAGCTGTAATTCACGGCACGACTACAATGAGTGCTCGGTGGAGAGTGTCCATTATGTCTGCGGAATAAATATGAATGAAGGGGTTTCACGGCAGGCACACATACGCTCCATGTTGTCTGCCGTGGCCTCCTCAGGATGTGCGTGAGTCACAAGTGCTTCCATGCAGTTTGTGGTTTTCATTGGGATTGATGTGCCTTTAGCTAGTGATGTGACGTTTGAAGCGAGGCTTCGGAGCTTGTGTCGGGTAATTCATTTTTTTTTATGTGGAGCCTGTATCGAGGCGTGTATCAGGTGACGTACTACTGATGACGTCCGAAGCCTCGGTCCGTGTCACTGATTCAGGAAATGGCTTCGGGGTTGGTGCGCAACACAATGTGTCGACATAGGAATTCATTACGAGTTTCTTTGCGTTGGAGAATCCCGTGGAGTACTGGGAAAGACAAATAAATGTGTATCCTAATAATCCCAACATATATATAACAGATGGTAGCGCGAGGCAATGTCAGTCACGATGGACTTCAAGCGTTGTGAAGTGACTGGCGAGTAGCGGTACTGCGAGTTAAACTCACTCCACTTAAAAAGACACACTTTACACGTCATTAAGTGTGAATTCACCTTGGTGTAGCGGTCTGTGCTGTCACCTGTGTCGCCCGTGTCGCGGCAGACCCGGGTTCTAAACTCCCTCGGGGCATCGAAGAAAGTTAAACACAATGCAAAAAAGGTGACCATATTATCTCCGTTACATTACATATAAACTTGCTGTAATGTCTAACTTGCTGTGCCTAATCTGATCACATCTGTATGATCCAAATGCAGGATGGCATGTCGATTTTGAGTTGCTTTTTCTGAATAAAAATGAATGAGGCAAGCACTTGTCCCTGCCATCATAGAAAAACACACTATATTAAAGAATATAATGTTGTAGTAACACAAGCACTTCTCCTCTGTCCCTGCTATCATGCTGTCAGAAAAACAGACACAATATTATTTGTTTATTGAATGGCATCATCATCATCACATCAAAGCTTCACACACCAAAGCCATGGTATCATTATAATCACGCAGCCTGTTCTACATTTATTGTCCACTTGATGGCACAGTCGAGCAAATACACCATGAAGCTTCAACACATGTGTGGTACTATTGGATGGAAAGCCTCAATGCTTCATGAAGCTTCATCTCGCCATCACTACTTTTAGCATACACAAGTTGTTTCTGATAGAAAACGCTAGTGTTTACATCAGGCAGTCCACAATTTGAAACCGAAAACTCTGACTGCCCAACCAGAAGTCTGCAAATCATGTAATGATTTCTCAAAACGCAACTGAGCGCTGATTTCAATGGTGAAATCCTTTAGACACATACGTACTGGAGTAGATTATTCAATGGGCTGTATAGTGGCTATTTACAAACAATTTTGTCTTTCGTATTTGCCACTTCCACTCCGGGGATAGCTTTAGTCTACGCGCACATAATAAAGATTCTGATCCATTCGTTTGGCTGTCACAATGAATCAATCATTTATTTCTAAAAACAAACAAAACTCGTATATCTAATACATGCGTGCGTTGCGTGCAGTGCGTGCGTTCGTGCGGTACAAAAACTGTTTGCTTTCCCGGTCCACGTCTCCCACGCGAGCCACCACCCCTTATCAAGGTAAACTACACAGGTGGATAGCTCAGGTAGGTCTCTTTAAAGGGAAAGTGCACATAGTTTCAAATCATAAGAATAGTTACAATAAGATAATCAGTGTAAATAATATCATGACTTGTCAATCAAATTATCAGTTTTTGTTTTCATATTTCGTAATCCATAAAGCATTTTCATAATTCAAATAATTGCATGATACAAACTCAAAGATTAAATAACTCAAGAATGGCTCCTACATACCGGCCTCTAATTGTCCATTATCCTAAAAAGGGACAATTATTCTATGCAAATATGTTAACAGGAGCCTGAACATGTCTTTATATAGTTCATGTAGGAATCGAAATATTCCAAAAAGGGGGTATGTTCCACAAAAAAGCGTATAATCCACAAAAAAAGGTATAATCCATGAAAAGGTATAATCCATAAAAAGGTGTAGTCCATCAGTGTAACAAAGGTTCGGGCATTGCCCTCGAAAAGGAAAAAACAAACAAGCGCGTGAAGAAGTCAGTAGGGGCTAGTCAATGTCAGTCAATCTGCTTCTTTCAGCAAGCATAGTTTGCTGATGGGCCTTTCTAGGATATTGTACTTGGTCTTGACCTTTACCTTGCGTACATGCCCTCTGCTGTCAGGCATTGTCTCTTCCACCTTGCCCATGAGCCAGGAATTTCTTGGTGATGACTCATCCACAATGAGGACCACGTCCCCTGGGGCTAAGTTCTTCCTTACTTGGTTCCATTTCTGACGTTCTTGAAGCAGAGGGATGTACTCCTTTTTCCATCGCCTCCAGAAGAGGTCGGCCATGTACTGGACCTGCCACCATCTCCTTCTGCAGTATGAATCCTCCTTTGTAAACAAACCAGGTGGTAGAATGGGTTTTCCTTTCAACTGCAGTAGATGGTTCGGGGTCAGAGCCTCAAGATCGTTAGAGTCAGTATCCTCTTTCTTCAGCGCAGATATTTCATCCTGGAAATGCTGCTGCTGTACGTAGCATACAAGTGTCTCCTCAGCATGCGCAAGATCTTCAATTGAGAGACTCTGAGCTCCTAGCTGAGCTCTTGTTTTGTTCATCTGGTCATCCAGATGGTCTTGTCGTTTCTGGTCTGGATTCTTTGTGCAGGTTGCAGCCTGCGGCTCCTTTCTTTTGAGGCTTAGATTCTGAAGTGTTTCTTTGAACTTCAAGATCCATGCTGTAGCCTTCTTTAACTTATCCCATGATGAGAAGTGCTTGATAAGCTTGGCAATGGGATCACTGTCATGATCCATCACGGCTGTACTGAACGTGATAGTGCTCTTCTTAACTTCTGGATCATCCTCACAGAGGGCAGGCAGCTCCTCTGGGGACTTTGGCCAGTCTTTCTCAGGCCTCTGTAAGAAGTCTGGGCTGTTCAACCATCGACTGGATTTGAGAAAATAATCCATGGTCAGGCCTCGTGACGCGTCATCTGCAGGGTTGACTGCTGTATTTACATAGCGCCACTGTGATCGGTCAGACCCAAAATTACTGGCTGATGTGGAGGTTTGACAGCTTGCCTAGATCCTCCAACCATCTCTGCCATGACCGAGCGTGGGCCTCTGGGATCTTGTCATCCCATCCACAATAAAATTTGCAAAGATCTTGCATGATCCTCTTCGCTGGGAGAACCAGTGGGGCGAGGAATCCCATGGGGTCGTAAACAGAATTTGTCACAGACAGAATACCCCTCCTGGTTAAGGGTTGTTGCTTTGTAGCAGTCTTGAAGGAGAAGGTGTCGGTTTCCACATGCCACTGGATTCCGAGAGCTCGTTCCACCGGTAGTTCTTCTCTGTCGAGATCGAGCTCCTTCACTTTCTTGGCTTTATCTTCTTCTGGAATGGCAGACAGAACAGCACGGCTGTTACTGATCCACTTCGTAAGTATTTTTCGCATTTTCACTTTCTTCTTGTGGTACACACCGTGGTGAGGTATGTACCACACCTTTCCAAGTTCTCTGTGCAGCTGTCCTTCTGGCACCCGCTCGGCGTGCCCCTTATCCAAGATGTCACTCATGAACCCTTTGTAATCAGCAAAGTATGCCTCGTCCCTTCTGAATCTCTTAATGAGGTTCGTGGCTCGCTGCTCTGCCATCCTTCTATTATTTGGCAGATTCACGTCCTCTTTGCGAAATGGCAATCGTAGTTGGTAGTGACCATCCTTCAATGTGATGGACTTAGCTGTAATGTCCAGGAATTGCTTGTCCTCTACAGACGGCTCGGCCTTCTCATCGTAGCCTCGCTCTGGGAAGTCTCGATTGTACTGTTTGATGAGAAGTTCTTCCAGGTTTGCTATGGTGACTTGGTTTGATGTTGTACGTGGTCGACCCTGCTTGTCAATGGGCAGGCTGCCGCTCAGGGGACCATTAACCACCCATCCGAGACAGGTTCTCACTGCATAGGGCCCGTTTCCTTTGCTGTTAATTATTTCCCATGGCTCCATGGCTTTGACAGCATTAATCCCAATCAACAGTCCAACTTCCTCCTCAATAGTAGTCAGAGGTACGTCTTTCAGATAAGGCCATTCTTTTAGACCCTCGTGTTGGTATGTTTTCTTGTGAGACTGGTATAGCGAGCTGTGTGTAAACTTCAGGGAGAGCAAAGAAGTTATTGCTTTCCAAATCACTCACTTCCAGCCCATCCAATCTGTAACTGCTCACAGGCCGTTCCTGGCCCATTGTCCTGAGCAGTATCTCTGTTTTCTGGCCTCTGGCGTCCAGCTTCTTCATCAGGCTCTCGGTACAGAAGGTAGCAGAGCTTCCATGATCCAGGAACGCATATGTTCTGATAACTTTGCTTCCTTTAGCCATCTTAACCTGGATAGGCAGAATAGCTAGAGCACATTCCTTTCCTCCGGCCCCAGTAAGCCCGCAAGCCTGCAGTGAGACCAGGGCGCTGGAAACTTCCTCACCTTTAGCTGTAGCTGTGGTGGTGCTCTCTTCCTTCCTGGGGTTGTCTGTTCTATTTATGTGCAGGAGAGTTGGGTGTTTGAGCTGACAAGAGCGACAAGTCAGGCGATTCCTACACAACTTGCTCATGTGTCCTCTGTTTAGACATGCAAAGCAGATTCCCTTTGTCCTGAGAAATTCGATCTTCTCCTTATGAGGCTTCAGAATCATTTTCTTACAACACTCCATGGTGTGTTCTCCAGTACAAAATAAGCATGGCTTACGAAATGCATTTGAACTGACTTTGCCATCCAACCTTTGCTTCTCCATTTCCACTGGTGTCACTGATGTAACAAAACTGCTCCTGCCTTTGCTTCCTGATGACTTGGATTGATGCTGGGGGTTACCCAGCCTTGTTTTAAGGCCTTGTACCTTTGGAGTAGACTCTTGAATATTCCCAAATACTGGGTCTAGAATAACTCTCACTTGCCGTTCCAAAAAGTCAACCAGGTTTGTGAATCTTGCTCTTTGCAGGGTTCGTTCATAATAGCTGCATGCTACAGATCTCCATGAATCTCTGAGCCTGTAGGGTAACTTAGAAATTACCGTTCTCATGTTGGATGGATTGTCCAGTTCATGCATGTACTCTAGGGCCTGCATAGCATTGCAGCACACACAGAGAAATAGTGAATAGGCCTGTAGTGCTGCCCCATCCTCAGGTTTGCTAGCAGCCCAATCCAGTGCCTTCTGGATATAGGCGCTTGTGATTTTTATTTTATCACCGAAGTGTAGTTCCAGCAGTCGCCTTGCTTCAGCATATCCTCTTGCAGGATCCATGCGCTGGCAGCTGCGTACCAGCTCTCTTGGTTGGCCAGTGGTATATTGCTCCAGATAATATAATCTGTCCTTACTGATGTCCGTGTTGGACTCGATACCATGTTCAAAAGCACTTATGAACGACTGATATTCCATTGGGTCTCCTCCAAATGTTGTGATTTCCCTGGCGGGTAGCAATGACAGCCTTTGTTGGTGCACAAGAAGTTCTGTCATTTGACTCTGCCTGTGAATGACAGTAGCTAATGTGTTCTGGTGACTTTGGGGACCATGCCCTGATGGTGCACCTGGTTGAATACCTCCCCCTAGTGGACCAACTGGGATATTGGTAATGTGTGATGGCCTGGACAGGTAAGTTGCTGCACCTGGCTGAATGCCTCCCCCTAGTGGACCAACTGGGACATTGGTAATGTGTGATGGCCTGGACAGGTAAGTTGCTGCACCTGGCTGAATGCCTCCCCCTAGTGGACCAACTGGGAAATGGTCAACATGTGATGGCCTCGACAGATATGGACCTGCCTGTGACAGGGGTTGACTGTATTCCGTTTCCATGGAGTAGTCGTCAGGCGGGGGGGGTGAGCTTCCCGGATCAATAATGTCCATTGTCATTGGGGGTTGATCTTGCCTGGCTTGCATTTGGTCAAGATACTCATTCATGCCATCTGTAGGAGTCCTTGCCTGGGATTCACATGATTTGACCTCAGCCTGGGATTCCTTTATTTTGTCGTATTTATCGAGGACTTTCAGTTTAGCATCAGATTCAGCAAATGCCATCTGCATTTCAAGTTGTTCCTTTTTTGCATGCAGATCCTTTGTCATCTTTTGCAGTTTGTCCTCTTCTTCCTCTAATTTCCACTTTTCCTCCATGACTGCTGATTTTGCAATGAGAGCAGCTCTCTCCGTTTCTAGTGTTATACGCAGAGTTGAGGTTGTTGATTTAGTGGTCTTTTTAGATGTGCTGCTGATGCTGTCCTCAGGTCGAACTTGATCCTGTTCTTTATAACCAGGTTTTATTCTGTTTCGAACATCATTCATAAATGAATTGAATTGTTGAACCTTTGGTTTATACCAGTCGTATTCATCACCCTCTTTCTCATCTTCATACAACAGTGCTTGGACAGATTGGTGCATCTTCTCAAATTCATTAATTAAAACATCACGGTGGTGTAGTGGTTAACACTGTCGCCTCACAGCAAGAAGGTCCAGGGTTTGATTCCCGCTTGGGGACCAGGTTTCCATGATGCCAGTTACCCAGGTGGGGTATCTCCCAGGCCTTTCTGTGTGGAGTTTGCATGTTCTCCCCGTGCTCGCAAGGGTTTCCCCCCCGATAAGATAAACCCAATGGAAAAACATGCACAACAATAGATCGCTAACGCTGTAGCGTCCTTGACGAAGACGGACAGGAGCACTTGGATTGGTCCCCTGGCGCGGCTCACGTTGACGCCTGTCTGCTCCCGGCTGCCCTTGGGGGGGAAAGACGACCGCATGGGTTAATCGCAGATACGAATTGCATGCATGCATCGCATGTGTGCCGATTGATGACCTCTGATCAGGTCCTAAATTATTATTATTATTATTATTTATCAAAGGCTTGCAAATGTTCATTCACCTTTTCCACATCTACGTCATCAAGTCCGTCGAACAGCGCATCCAACTCATTCTTGCGCCTAGTCAATACACCCAGCTTCGCCCTGCGAGAGCCAATCAATTTCACCAGCTCTCTCTCAGCCTCTTGGGCCATTTCCGTTTCAGACATTATTTTTAATTATAGTTGAAATATCACAATAATGTGTGACAGCGTCAGCGATGCAATGTCAACAGTTTAACAGTTCAGAATTCCCGCAAATGTCATCCACAGTCCGTGCGTAAAGACGCTTCTGTGTTTATTATTATGCTTGTGAAACACAATGAAACACAGTCCGTGCGCAAAGACGCTTCGGTGTTTATTATTATGCTTGTGAAACACAATGAAACACAGTCTGTGCGCAAAGACGCTTCTGTGTTTATTATTATGCTTGTGAAACACAATGAAACACAGTCTGTGCGCTATGGTCAAACAAATGTTTCCACAGCGGAGAATAACCGAATCAGAGCCACCTCCCTGGTAGGCAGTGGTAGCCCTTCCACAATGATGTCGGATCCAAGATTAAGCCATTCAAGTTCATAATATCCCCGCGGGATTCCCATGTGTTGCGCAATGCAACGTTACTCACGACCGCGCAGTATCTTGTAGAATGTTGTTGTTGGGGATCCTCTTTCTCCCTGGGTCCTGGGTGAAGCGAACGTGTCCTTGTTGAAGTCCTCTTCTTTCAGGCGAAAGACTTTAATATCAGCATGAGTTTTTGTACTTAATATAGTGGATATTTACAAACAATTTTGTCTTTCGTATTTGCCACTTCCACTCCGGGGATAGCTTTAGTCTACGCGCACATAATAAAGATTCTAATTCATCCGTTTGGCTGTCACAATGAATCAATCATTTATTTCTAATAAGCAAAACAAACAAAACTCGTATATCTAATACATGCGTGCGTTCGTGCGGTACAAAAACTGTTTGCTTTCCCGGTCCACGTCTCCCACGCGAGCCACCACCCCTTATCAAGGTAAACTACACAGGTGGATAGCTCAGGTAGGTCTCTTTAAAGGGAAAGTGCACATAGTTTCAAATCATAAGAATAGTTACAATAAGATAATCAGTGTAAATAATATCATGACTTGTCAATCAAATTATCAGTTTTCATTTTCATATTTCGTAATCCATAAAGCATTTTCATAATTCAAATAATTGCATGATACAAACTCAAAGATTAAATAACTCAAGAATGGCTCCTACAGGCTGGTCGATTCAACATGTAAACAAAGGACCTTTTGATAAACAGGTTCTAAAGTCATTGATCTTTTGAGGTGGGGAATTTTGCCGCACCTCAACTGTTAATTACCTCAAACTGGTGAGTGTGTGTGTGTGTGTGTGTGTGTGTGTGTGTGTGTGTGTGTGTGTGTGTGTGTGTGTGTGTGTGTGTGTGTGTCTATGGGTGTTTCATATGAGCCTGGATCCCAAGCGAACATTCTCCACCGTTGATCACGGTTCGAAGCGCAGATTTCAGCCTGGAATAATGGGATTTATGATCAGCCAATGGACATATCGATCTACCAGATGCCGATGAATAATGGGGAAATGCTGCCGGCGATCACATGGGCTGACGGTAGGACACTCTTCATCCAAATTACAGCCGGATTGGACATTGTTGTAAAACGCAAGCGATCGATCAGTGAATGTGGCTACTTGAACGCACACTGTATTGCTAATCAATAATACTAATCGGCGTCCCCCGCCGCCCCCATTTCATCCATAGATGCTCTGTAATAGTCCGGATGCTAAGCAGTTTGTTTTATTTCATTCGTATATATACAACATAAATGGCGTTCGATATAACGTGACTAGCCTTTAGCCCTATAAATAGCTTTCCAGAAAAAATACGAGACGAAAACTGCGATAAAGCTTATATTCACGACGCTATAAAATGACAATGATTTTTCTTTAAGCCATTATGAAGGCACGGTTTATGCACTCAAGTGACAATGAGAATGGACAGATAGCAATACTATAAAGTATATATATAGCTGTCCAAAAGTACATCGGTTTGTTTACAAAGCGTTGTCCTCCAGCCACATATTAGATGGCGAGGCCCGGTTGTCAAAGTGTTAAGGACATATGGAGAATACTAGTGATGTGACGATTCATCGATTTGCATCGGTGCGCCGGCATACACGTTCACGATGCGAGTGCACCGGTGGAATAAGTGCGCATCGGCTAGAACTCAGGTTGAACTCGCAATGCATCTTGTTGTAGCGTCTTTGCGTCGGTCAAAACCGATGTATTCATATAATTTCCTCTCATCCACTTCTGTCAGCAGTGCACTGTGACTGCACACAGCAGATACTATACTACTACTACAGAAGGCGAGAGCCGCGTCACAGTTAACAACAACAAACAGTGGAAGTCGAGGAGGAGACGAATAGAATTGATCAACATGGCTAACGCTGTAGCCTCTGGCTAACGCCAGTTAGCCGTTCAGCTAACGCTAAACTAAACTACAGTGTCTAACTAACTAACTAACTAACTAACTAACTAACTAACTAACTAACTAACTAACTAACTAACTAACTAACTAACTAACTAACTAACTAACTAACTAACTAACTAACTAACTAACGTGACTCTGCAACACCAGTTCCATTAGTGAGGAGGTATATTGAAGACGCTTGACAACAGGTTCAAAGATAACTTCACATTTATTGGCTATTGGTTTCTTTATATCGCTTCATGCATCCAGGCTATCCAGGCTCCGTGTGTTCTGTTGACATCCGATCCTAGCCTAGTGTGTGTGACATCATCAACTACGCGACTCAGACGGACGGGCTCTCTCTCTCTCTCTCTCTCTCTCTCTCTCTCTCTCTCTCTCTCTCTCTCTCTCTCTCTCTCTCTCTCTCTCTCTCTCTCTCTCTCTCTCTCTCTTTACTTTCTCTCTGTGTTCAATGATTTAAAGTGGCCAAACGTTACAATATAAATACTAATTGGATAGTTGATGATAAACATTTAATTTCATTATCTGAAATATTATAAAATCATTTAAGTCTGCTATAAGCCATTATCCCTTTGTGTATGATTATTATTGTCTCACAGTAGTGTGTATACATTGTGTGTGTGTGTTTTTAGCTAAAGTGGATAGAAAACACAGTACTATGCAAAAGTCTTCTTAGGCACCCAAGAGTTTTTATATAAATTGTCTTACAGTAGATTATTTAATTTTTAATAATAATCTAAGCTGTATATAAGGAATACAACCAAATCCTCTGTCATACCATAAAATTGTATCATTATTTTGCATCGTGTTGAATCGCATCGTATCGCCCCGAATCGCATTATGTTGAATCAAATCGTATCGCATCGCATCGCCCGGTGCTTCAAATGTATCATTAATGTATCGTATCGTTGGCACCGTATCGAGATGCGCATCACATCGGCCTCAGTGATGGAGATGCACATCACTAGAGAATACACACATTAATTGCCAGTAGCAGTGGCATGAACGGGAGTAGGGGGAGTAGCGGGAAAACTCCACTAGAGGGGGCTGCAGGGCAGGCTCTCTGGACTGGAGGGCGAATGTGGCCAGGCTGGGCAGCTGGAGGGGGAATGGGACCAGCCTGGGCAAACGGATCCTGACAGTACCCCCCCCCCCTCGAAGGACGGCTTCCAGACGTAACGGAAGCCACGGGCAAGGCAGGGGGCCGGGACCCAGGGAAGTTGTGGGTGAACACAGGGAGAGCCTCGGGGAAAAGGCCAGGGAGGATGGGATCAGGCTGGGGCAAGGGGCCGGAGAGGGGGCCGAAGCAGGGGAAGCGGGCAACAGGATCACGTTGAGAGCCGCGCCTCGTCCTGGGAGCTCCTCGGAGGGCACGACCCATCAGCGGGCATGGCAACGCCTGGTCTCTGGGAAACGCTCCCTGGAGCTCCATGTCAGCGGAGGAGGCAGTGCTGGCTGCGGCGGTTGTGCTAGCAGTGAGGGCTGGTCTAGAGGCTGTGCCAGGTCTCCCTCGTCCTGCTTGCTGGGTCCAATTATGGTCGGTTTGTTCTGTAATGATTCGGTGTTGGTGTGGACCCAATAGCAATCACAGGACGAGGGTAAAGAGACAGACAGGACACAACGGGATGTAGTTGACAAAAGGCTTTACTTGTTCTTTCACAAGGCTTTAACTACAACAAAACTATAATAGTACCTCAGCATAAGCTGGCAGATTACACAATACCAAACGTGGAGAGCACAGCACGGAAGGGTGCTGCGTGGAATCACAACCACAACATTGATAATGATAACAATGAATATGACAAGATAGGATAACGAACCGACAAGGGAGTGACAGGGAAGGACAGAATATATAGGGAGACTAATCACTAACAAGACACACCTGGACAAACACACAGGCTGACAAACAATGACACCAAATATATAACATGACTGACTAACAATACATACAAAATACAAAAGACAACACACAGGAGACAGAGTGGGTAACAAAGACAACACCACGGAGAATACATTGAACATTAAGGACATATGGAGAATACACACATTAATTGCCAGTAGCAGTGGCATGAACGGGAGTAGGGGGAGTAGCGGGAAAACTCCACTAGAGGGGGCTGCAGGGCAGGCTCTCTGGACTGGAGGGCGAATGTGGCCAGGCTGGGCAGCTGGAGGGGGAATGGGACCAGCCTGGGCAAACGGATCCTGACATTACACTGTATATTGGTAATGCACTTTACTGTCTATTACCTTGCACTCTGGTTAGATGCCAACTTATTTTCATTGTACTGTACTCGTATCTGATACAATTTCCAGTCGTTAGACAGGGGAGCTGTTCTATAATGCCTTCATTTTATCACTGAACCCTCTTGGAAGGTCACAGGCTTAATTCACAGACAGACTTTGACAGACAGACAGGAAGACAGGACGGGAACCGTATTCAAAGTCTAGTCTACCAAACTGTTGCCTTTGATAGTTGACAAAGGGTTACAAGGAAGTGATCCAAAATGATGGCTTACAGGCTTTTTAGGTAACACCATTTGCACATTAGAAGGACACTGTGTGATTGATTGATATTTTTTATTTGTGTGTCTTACATACAGATGTATGCCCAGCACAATTGGAGGTGGGCTTCCCACTCTCCAAGACATTTACAACAAGCATTGTAAGAATAAGGTCAAGAGAATAATAAAAGACTCTAGCCACCCAAACAACTGCTTTGAACTGCTGCGGTCAGGCAAGCGATACCGGAGTCTCATGGCAAGCACAGAGAGACTCAGAAAGAGCTTCTATCCCCAGGCCATCAGGATGCTCAATGACAATTAACACTATGTAACAAACCATCAAACACACTCACAGCACGCACACCCACACGTACACACCCACTTTAAATGGACAACTCACTGTAGCACCCACTTTACACACTTTAGACACTAACACACTTTATATTTATATATTATATTATTGGCAACTCATTGCACAAGCCTTGCACCTTACCCTAGCACCACAAGGTGGCACCACAAGCTACCTCATCCCATTTACCTCATCCCATTTATATTGTATTGTAAACACTCTGCACTCACAGAAGGCTTCTGGACGCTAGCGCTGAAGCAAAATTCTCTTGTATGATGAGATCGTATGACCAATGCAGTGAATCCTCCTTAAAACTTCCACAGCACCTTTTCAACAGTGTTAGATACTGTCGCCCCTCTGAAGGTTAAGAAGGTAAAAACTGATAGAATCTCTCCATGGCTAAATAACACCAATGTTAAAGATAACAAGATAAAATGTAGGATAGCCGAGCGAAAATGGAGGAAATTCAAACTCACAGCTCACAGCTGTAATTTATACAAAGACGCCATGGGCGCATACAATAAGGCAATACAACTTGCGAGAAAGGATTATTTTTCTAAAATGATCTCATAAAATATGAGTAACTCCAGGGTACTTTTCTCCACCATCGACCGGCTGATTAACATGCCGCCACCCCATATAGCGCAGCAGTCAGCCACAAGGTGTGAAGAGCTCGCAGTTTTCTTTGATGACAAGATATCTTTGATTAGAGCAAGCATTGTCTCTGATATAGATCTGGCCAAGAGTGGCAACCCACCTGAGATAACTATGGGGGAATTCACATGTATTACATTACCTGACCTCTGTAAGATTGTCTCTGAGTGTAATTCCGCCACTTCCTGCCTTGATCCTATACCAGGGGTCAGCAACCTTTACTATCAAAAGAGCCACTTTCCCCCTCCCACAATAAAATGCTCAGGGAGCCGCACAACCTATTTACCCTTAAAATGAAGATAACACAGTGTATAACGTTTTATATATCCCCAAGCATACCCCACATTTAGCATAAAATGCTTGACAAATATATATAATTTTTTTTACTCTTTTTGTATCACAAACAGTACTGTATTTGTAGATCTGGTATGTCATAAATGTATAGATGTAGCAGTACTGTCTATCTGTATGTCATGTATGTCATATATGTTATGGACCCTGATGTAAACAAGACGAAAGTCTTTCTCTGGTCTCCATCCCCTTAACAATTGTGTGTATTGAGCTGTACTGTATTGTACCCATTCTGCAATCTGCTAATACAATTTTCAATCAATCAATCAATCAAGACCCGCGTCGCGGGCACTGCGTTCCTGTGCGATTGGCTCTTGACAAAGTATTGTCGTTCAGTATTGACAAAGCCTACAGTATTTTGCTGGAACGATGTATACAGTACGTGTGTATGCGGGCACTGCGGGAGGTGGCCAGAAGCGCGCAACTAGCCAACTACTATTATATTACTATATTAATACAGTATATTCCACTATATAGCTATAAGTGCTGTATGATGACAATACATTTTATTCCTATCTAATTTTGATCCATCACAAAGCACTCCAGTGCTTGAATACGGCAGGGGGATCCGATGCAGACCCACGGCTCTCGTATTATAATGAGCCCGCGAGGCGTGTCTCTGTATGCAAATGACGAGAACGCGCATCCAGTTTAGAATGAGTGGGATTCACCATTCAAAAAACCTGGGTAAGAACAGATTTGGACTTTAAGAACGGCTTGATGAATGTGGCGGTGGCTTTTCTTATTGTTCTCTTAACACATTGTGCGCCATAAACGGCGTAAATCGTTATTGCCCGCCATGCGTTGAACGCCAACAACAGCGTGAATCGTTATTGGGATCAATATTTCATTTTTTCGCCATGGCATTTATAATTCATCCAGCCTCCCTCCTGACTGCAGTGGCACCCTGTCTGATATTGCAACGCCTCAATACCGCCCCCTGGTGGATGGTCGGGCGAGTTACACTCACGCCAAACCGGAAGTGGCGATCGGTGCATCGAGGAAATTCCTCCGCCAGAGATATATTGTGCCGTGGATCAATAGACACACTTGAGTGCATTTGGATCGCTTTCGAAACGCAATAATCGATATGATTTCGGCGTTTATTGCGTCATACAAACCAGAAATGGATCTAGGAGATCAACGTCAAATAATTGGGATCTTTTTCCTCCAGTCTCATCGGCGAACGGTAAGAGGACACTAACGTTATTTTCAGCCCGATTGTCCATTTCTTTGTTTGCATGCAGTCTGATCAATATATCAACCCATACTAAATAAAGCCATTACTGACGATCAAGGAATTATAAACGACCCCCCCCCCCCCCTTTCCTTCACACATGATGAAGCATAATGTATACCGATCATATACATTTAAATGTTTTAATATAGCGTGTATAGGAAAGAAACGCCAATCGATAATCTATCTATGCGTCAGGGCCTATAACTAGCGTTTTTGGAATTACAGGAGAAAAGCTTAAAAACATACTTATATTCTCGACGGTATTAACACAACAATGTATGAATGAAAAAATATAACATTCCCACATCCGGAACGATAGATAATCGTAATGCAGATATAGCTATAATATTTAAAAAGTTATAGCCCTGCAAAGAAGGTAAACATCTCCATAGGCTTACAGCGGTGGCAGACTGGGTATAATGATGGGCATACTGCGTGGCAATCAATGTGTTAAAAGACAGGTAAGCAAGAATATAAGAAAAATAATAAGAGAGTATTGTTGAATGAGGTCCAATGTATCCGAGAAACATGACAGCAAGTTTGGAGTTGCACAAGGAAGCTGCCTTGGTCCATTACTCTTCTCGCTATATATGCTGCCCCTCGGGGACATCATTAGAGACCACAATGTATGCTTCCATAGTTATGCTGATGATACACAACTATATATCTCCGCAGAACCAAATAACACTACAGCCATACAGTCCATTACAAACGGTCTTTTAAATAAGTGGATGAACAATAACTTCCTAAAATTAAACGAAAGCAAGACCGAAATCCTATTGATCGGCCCAAAAGCGAAAAGGGAAGTGCTGTGTGGAAACCTGGGGAGTCTGTCATCCTATGTAAAGACTGACGTTATAAGCCTAGGTGTCATTTTGGACTCAGACCTGACCTTTAAGTCCCATATTAATAAGGGCATGAAAACGTTATTCTTTCACCTAAGAAACATAGCGAAAGTAAGACCATTCGTAAATAAAAAGGATGCTGAGACACTGATTCATGCTTTTATCTCAAGCCAGCTTGACTATTGTAAATTCCCTAGTTAGTTATCTGCCCTCAAGAACGCTATGGTCATCCACTACAGGTTTATTAGACACACCCAGAAACCAAAAGAGGATCGGAAGTACGGCATTTACCAACTATGCCCCAAAACTATGGAACACGCTACCAACACACATCAGGAACGCCAGCTCCATACACATTTTTAACCCTTCTGCTGGCCTAGCGCCTATTTCGTGCTTTTTGACTTTTTTATGTGTGTTTGTGTGCACAACGGTGGCTGTGTTGATGATTATGTCATGAAATTGGGTCCATGTCGTTATTTTACATATATTTTCAATATGTCAAAAGATTATCATTTGAACCTCTCTAAAAAAAGAGTTATACACTTTAGATTGGAAGAGGACCCTAGTGGCAATTTTCCTGCCATTGACTCCCATGTTAAACGCTGTTTTTTAATCTGCAATCATTCATTTAATTTTCGATACAATAAAAAAATGAACGCTTTTTTCACAATGTGGGGACGAAGCAATACTCCAGGAATTCTGTTACCGGATTTCTACACACGGTGGCGCAATTGTCCTATGGCTGTTGTTACCAGCTAGGAAGCCGTCACATGCCTCCCAGAGGCGGAGATATGCAGGCTGCAGGCAGAGATTAGAGTGCTCCGCGGGGGAGGGGGCGCGAGGAGAGGCAATGCGGTGCTGCTAGTGAAATATTTACCTCCTCCTCCCTCCTCCACCTCACACTGGTGTCAACCGTGTCACAGCAGCTGCAACACGGATAACTTTGATTGGTGCCGCCCCCCTCGGCTCCTCGCTGAGCTCGCTCTGCTTGAGAGGGGCTGGTGGTTGAGTAAACAGCGCTTGTCTCTTCAGATTATACCCGGAAAAAGGTGTACTGTATCCCCGCTGGAAATATTACCAATAACTAGTGCTTACTAACGTTAGCGTCTCGGCTATTTCTGACCAAATGAGTCAATTATTTGTCTACACCAGGACATTAGCTTATTCACAAGGACTTTGCGCTGGTTTCCCACGTTGGACTATGGGGTCGAAAACGTATATAAAAAATATGCCGTTTTACTATCAAACAAACAGGAATATAAGTGGTTATAATTCGGAAATATTTGTAATATTTTATAGATATCTTGAGGTTAGGCTCTTAGTGGTAATCGTGGAAAAAAATATGTTTAAAAAATATAAAAAATAAAAGATTATATGACCTTGAACTTGATGCACACTTTCGTGCTTTAAGCATCATGAGCTCATCATGTAGTAAGGAAGGCACAAGGAAAATTAAAAACGTACCTATACATTCTAGTTTACAAATAGTGTACCATGCCTTAGGGAAAGCGAGTATCTTATTGAAATGTTTTTAATTTTATGTATTGATCTTTTACTGAAATGTTATATTACTGTGCTTTGCCTATTGCGGTACTTTTATTACTGTTGTCTTATTAATGTGATGCTTTACATATGCATATGTTTGTGTACAGCACTTTGAGCTGCATGACATAAGATAAGATATTCCTTTATTGATCCCCTTGGGGAAAGTATGTATGAAAGGTGCTTTATAAATACATTTTTACTTACTTACTTACTTACTTACTTACTTACTTACTTACTTACTTACTTACTTACTTACTTACTTACTTACTTACTTACTTACTTACTTACTTACTTACTTACTTACTTACTTACTTACATATGTATATTGAACATTTCTGTCTTGTTTACACTTGTTTAAGTACTTGACTTTCTATTTTATACTTATTATACTTTTTATAATGGTCTATTTTTACCTAGCACACTCACAGGAGCAAAACAGAAAGAAGCATTTCATACAAAAGTATCCTGTATTTCTGTATGACAACTACAAGAAACATACACAATAAGTATATAGCATACTTAACAATAAGTATATAGACCAAGATGGCCACAAAAACAATGTACTTCAAAGAAACAAGAGGAATTCATATACAATTATATAGGATATAATGTGTATTGTCTCAAGTGCCATGCTTTCTCCAAAAATCCTGCAAAACTGAGAAATCTCCTCCACAGAAAAAACAACTCAACGTACAACTCTCAGACTGCCAAAACAAATCTGGATTTACCAATCGAACTTTCTCAAATAAAACCCTCCTCAAGTCTGTGTACAAGGGGCAGTGAAAAACTAAATTAAATTCATCCTCCACCACTCCCATATAATGTGTGAATGCATTATAATAATAATCAAAGGGACGTGATAGAATGCGCTATGATGCACATAACATACTAAATACTCTGAGGGCTGAACACTGCCTGGGGTGACTGTGTAGCTGTAACCAGAAAGATCTGTTCGGCTTCCGCTCTTAACCCTTTCACTACCACACCACCAAAGGGTTAACCCTTTCACCTGACAGCGGTACTGTGCTTTATCGACTTCAAAAAGGCTTTTGACTCGATACACAGAGCCGTGATGATGAGGATACTCAAGGCCTACGGAGTCCCTCCCAATCTACTCCGGGCCATAGGGACCATGCACACGGGTACAAGGGCCAAGGTGGTAACCCCAGACGGCAACAGTGAAGAATTTGACATCCTGGCTGGAGTGATGCAAGGGGACACCCTTGCCCCCTTCCTTTTCGTCATAGTCCTCGACTATGCGCTCAGGAAGGCCATCAATGGACGGGAGCAGGAACTTGGTCTCACAATAACCCCAAGGAGATCGAGACGACACCCCGCCATAGTCCTAACAGACATTGACTACGCGGACGACATCAGCCTGCTCTCTGACCAGGTGGAGCAGGCACAGGAACTCCTGTGCAGAGTGGAGACGGAGTGTGCCAAGGTTGGCCTTAGGCTAAATGCCAAGAAAACCGAGGTCATAATGTATAACATCCTCCCGGATCATCCACCTCTAAGGACAACAGGAGGCTCTGCTCTAAAGGAAGTCAGTGATTTCAAGTACCTGGGCTCGTGGGTCAACTCGTCCGAGCAAGACCTTAAAGTGAGGAAGGCGCTTGCGTGGAGGGCTCTGAACGGCATGACCAGTGTGTGGAAATCCAACCTCCCCCGTCAAATCAAGCTCAACTTCTTTCATGCAACAGTTGAGTCTGTCCTTTTGTATGGCAGTGAATGCTGGACCTTGAAGCCCACCCTGCAGAAGTCCTTGGATGGGTGCTACACCAGAATGATGCGTGTGGTGCTCAACATCAACAGGGATGAGCATGTCACTAATGCAAACTTGTATGGGGGGGTGCTAAAGGTGAGCGATAAAGTGGCAGTCAGGAGAATGAGGCTGGCAGGTCACTGCCAGAGACCCCATGAGATGCCAACCAGCAAACTTGTGCTGTGGGAACCAACACACGGGCATCGATCACGAGGACGTCCCACATTAACCTACGTGGACGTACTCAAGAGAGATGCGGGAACAGAAAGCACCAGCGAGCTAGCCAGATGCATGGAGGATCGGGATGACTGGAAGCACCGATGGAGGGCCCGTCCGAGGACGACCTAGATAGATAGATAACCCTTTCACCACCACACTACAGAAGGTTAATCCTTTCACTACCACACTACCAAAGGGTTAACCCTTTCACTGACAATACAGAGGGTTAATCACTGCCACATGACAAAGGTTAACCCTTTCACTACCACACTACAGAAGGTTAACCTTTCACTACCACACTACAGACGGTGTGTCTGTAGTGTGGTAGTGAAAGGGTTATTCCACACAGTAAGGGCTTTGAACTACATGGAGAGGAAATCTACTTTTTGAAACACCGGACTAGACTGCCTCGTGAGAGAAAGGTAAATGCCACTCGCTGTAATTGAAAAACAAAACAAATAAAACAAGCGCTTCATTGAAATGACCTCTGTAAATAGCCAGAAGTAAACATATTCTCCTCATTTCAGTTGAGGATTTCAGTTGTAGTGGTTTCTAAATCAATTGATGAATATCATACTGTATCTAGGTAAACAGAAGGCCTACTGCTGACTCATGAGGGAAGGGTAATGCCACTCGCTGTAATTGAAAAAGAAAAACCAGCGCTTCGGTGAAATGACCTCTGTAAAAAGCCAGAAGTATCCTCATTTCAGTTGATGATTTAATTTGTAGTAGTTGTAAAATCAATCTATGAATATCATACTGTCTAAACCGCCAATCAGCCGTTAATATAACCCAATGTGTTTTCTATAACTAAACCCATTCCACCAGACATTATTTTTACATACAGTAGCAACGGAATAGTGAAACAAGATTCTGTTAAAAAAAAAGAATCGCAATATCATTGAAAAAAAGGTGGCACATCAAACAGTTACAGACCAAAGTGGAAAACTTTCATTTCACTGTTTATTCAGGCAAACAACTGCATCAGCACTTCCTGGTGTTTGTCTGTATAGAAAGTTAACATCTGTTATGCATTTTCACCTGAATTGTTATTAGATTAGATTAGATTCAAATGTACAGCACAAGTACTGTACAGTAATGAAAATAAGTTTGGCATCCAAATGTAGAGCAATGCATTGCAAATGTAACAGTAAAGTTTCCCACCCTGGTCTGATTCGTGGGATGCACAACTTTTTGTCTTAAGGGAACACAGACAGTTGTCTGAATGGAAGCGGACAGTGCCTCCTGAAGGCTAACCGGCCATGTCCGCTTCCATTCATTGTGCTAAACTAGGCTAACATGCAGCCAGATAGCTTTCTACTGAACGCACAGAGAGGAAACTGGTATCTATACTCTCGTCTCTCTCTGGAGAAGACGGTAAGCTAATTTCCCAAAATGTTGGCGTGTTCCTTTAAGATAACTGATATTTGTTCCTTTTTTCTTTAAGCCTCATTTGAATCATTTGTATATGTTTCTTTGGATAACTCATTATCACAGTTACATATATCAATGGGCTTCACAGGTCCACAAAAGAAAAGTAGATATGTAGATTAGATTAGATTAGATTCAAATGTATTGTCAGTGTACAGCACACGCTCAGTACAACAAAAATAAGTTGGCATCTAACCAGAGTGCAAGGTAACAGTGGGTCTCATTCCCCAAAATGTTCCAAAGAGTTCTCTTGGAAGACTTATCTTGGAACCGACTGAGACAGAATCAATGGGTCTCATTCCCGAAATTTTTTCAAAGATATATTCTGGAAGACTTATCTTGGAACCACTGAGACATAATCTATGACAAGTTCACTCTGAGTCCTGAACGTGCTGGTAATATGTCTTAAGTGGCTGAAAAGGTCGCACAAATTATATGATCTGATATCTGCTTGGAGAATGGCATTCTGTCTTAAACTCGAAAGCGTGTTCCCGTTCAGGTCATTTGCATACAAAACACCGCCTCCAGAGTTCCTTATAAGGCAACTAGTGACGCAGCTGTGTGCAAATGGAATGGCGGAAGTGCGAGCCACGTGATTACGAAACCTAGCGTCAGTCAGTGCCAATCAGAGAGCGTCTCAGAGAAATGCGGCTAGGTTTCGTAATCACGCTTGCGTGCCATCAAAACTAGATTAGATTAATGTATTGGCATCATATACAGCTGTACACCTGCCACAGCGCGCGCGCACACACACACACACACACACACACACACACACACACACACACGTGCGCGCAGTACTGTATATGAATGAAAGAATGAAATATAATATATATAGCCTACGGCGATAATGAATGAACGCAGTATGGTGTAGTGACTACATTATTGGTTTGTGTTCTCCTCTGACTGTGTTGTGTAGTGGGAGGGAACTACTAATCTGGCACCGCAGCCAGAGGGGACATCTATTGCGGTGGCACTCGCTGTTGTCATTCATTACTGTGCTGGCGATTACATGCGCTGTTGTTCTGTGTTGACTGACGTGGCTTTGTACATTAAACAAGCATTACGTTACCTCCGTTTATTCCTCTTTTCCTCCGGGCACTACAATGGCTTATTATTCCATAATTAAGCCTATAGGCTACTGTTCATTCGTAGGCGCACACAAGACTTGTTATGGAATATTAATGCAGTCTATTTCCACCGATTACCTTTTGTTCTTATTTATCCACTGTCATTTCAGTGTTGGTGTATATATATAGTGTATTTCAATATAAGTTTAATTGATTAATGATATATTCGAAGGAATGCAGGTTTATAGCTATATCAACCCCCTCCAATGTACAGTAAATGACCAAGTATGGTTTTGTCAATATTCCAATGTACAGTTTTGCTTTTACAGTGTAAGTCTACCACCCCTCCTACCCAACCTCCTCCAACAGTTTCTACGTCAAATGTACTCTCTTTTCTGGACTCTTTTTGTATCACAAACAGTACTGTATTTGCAAATCTGGTATGTCATAAATGTATAGATGTAGCAGTACTGTCTATCTGTGTCGTGTGTGTCATATATGTTATGATGAATTGAAAATGGGGGACCCTGATGTAAACAAGACGAAATTATTTCTCTGGTCTGCATCCCCTTATGTAATTGAGCTGTACTGTACTAGTCTGTACTGTGGGATATTTGTGGATATCCTGATGAAGAATGTCTCAGTCAACCGAGGCTTGGATAATAACAAGGTTTATTAACCAAACAGATAGAATACATAGAGAGAATGGCTGAGGCTCTCGCCCCAGGTGATCAGCTGAAATTACCCAGGTAAGAACCTGGATTGTGGTCGGGAAGAGCCCTTTATAGTTCAACAAAGGGGGTGTGTGGTCCCATTTGATAGGTCAGATGGGGGGGAGGGGGTACAGGTTTGGGGACACAGGGGAGGGGGGTGATTATTCCACAGAGAGGGGGGGGGGGCACAGGTAAAGGGAACACAGGGGAGGGGGATATATTTACATGAGGATATATTATACCACAATACTCACTTTTCTTTCTTATAATGTGGGTGAGATTAATGTATAATATACCAGGATTGTTTGGAACAGGTAAAAGTGGGGATAATAGTTTAAAATAGAATTATTTACATACATGATTAATAGAATTATTTACATACATGATTCATGACATGATCGACTGGACTGCGGTCTGTGTTATTTTGATATCAGAGATGTGGGAAGATATCACCCTTTTCTTTTATTAATCGCTCAAAATACCTATATCAATGATTGGTCCTCATCTCTGATATCAAACAACAATTAACATAATCATTAGAAGCTATCGCTGTGCAAATATCTTGGCATACCTTCAGTCGTTCATGTCGTGATTCTGGGGAGCTAATGTGATCGTTGTGCATACAGGCATCGTAATATATCCCACAGTACCCATTCTGCAATCTGTTAATAAAGTTTTCAATCAATCAAACAAAGGTCTGTCCCATTGTATACCAATCAATGGGATACATTGCATGTTGACCTGCATTCTTTCAAATGTATATAATTAATCATTAAAGGTGACATGTACTATAAATGTCATTTTTCAGTCTCTAGCATTGTATTATAGTAATAGGAGTTCGTATCAATGTGTTTTAGTGTCTAAATACTATTGGCGGATTGCTCTGATTCAGCTCAGCCCCTTTCCTCCTCCAGTAAATCAGGCCATTTTGATTTGAACGGCTGATATACGTCATACGGCCGCTGGGTAGCGCACAGTGATGCGATTGGCTCTGTGGTTGGAGCTAATGCCCGCCCCCATTCTACCTAGACTAGACAGCGAGTGGAAGCCACTTCCTCATGCAGCGAGGCGGAGTGGGGCCGGCCGCCTCTGCGTGCGCTCTGGAGGGAGAGAGGGAGAGAGAGATGGAGAGAGAGGGAGCACTTTGGGGGGGGGGGGGGGGGGGGGGTCGGGGACCTGCTGTGCGGCACACGGGAGAGGGGAGGAAGGGAGGCCCACAAGCTGCCGCGGTCCCCCCCCCCCCTCCCTCTCTCTCTCTCTCTGTCTCTGTCTCTCTCTCTCTCTCCCTCCCTCCGGAGTGTGCAGAGGTGTCGGGTTTCGCTCTGGAAGAATCTCTCTCTCTCTCTCTCTCTCTCTCTCTCTCTCTCTCTCTCTCTCTCTCTCTCTCTCTCTCTCTCTCTCTCTCCCACCCCCCCCCCTCTCTCTCTCTCTCTCCAACCCCCCCCCTCTCTCTCTCTCTCTCTCTCTCTCTCTCTCTCTCTCTATCTCTCTTTGTCTACCAGTCGCTGTGTGGACTGTCACTCAAAGTGCTTATGGGCGGAGCCAGGCCATAACAGCCTAAAATCTTGAGGCAGAAAAATGCTGGTTTTGAGTACTTGATTAGAAATATAAAACAATGATTATTTTTGGAATAAACCTTACAGATGTGTTACATAGACTCACAGGAATTGTGTAAAGTTGCCCAAATAGTGCTAGGAATAGCAGTACATAGCCCCTTTAAAACAGATGTGTAACAAATAAGAAATACAAATTCCACAGAAGGCATTAAATTATTATTATTTTCAATCATTTCACAATAATTGCATACCGTAATTGTGTTTGAATATCTGAGTAATTATTTGTCGAAAATAGCTGGTTCAGATATGGTTAATCCAGCTGCCCTGTGATCAGATGAATCCATATTATTTATTTTTCCGACATCAAATGCGTAATTTCTTATCGTACAAATATTGTCATATTTATTTTAATTATGATTAAGTAATTAATTCCAAGGAGGCCTGTAGCGTTGACGTGAAGGAATCACTATGAGAACACAGTCTGTCAAGTTATAATGAAATTTTAAATTAGTCAATCAATCATGAGATTTGATCGTGGCTGAGAGCAGATTTAAGAGTGCTCCTCAGCACTCTTAAATCTGCTCTCAGCCACGATCAAATCTGGGCCCTATTCCCCGTACCTGGTTAAACTAAGTCGATCAAAAGTCCCATTATCCAGATTCAATTAACCTGATGTTTGAATCCGCGCTTTTCCCTTTCCTCGAAGGTGGATTCAGTCTCGTTCATTTGAACCAGACTTGATACTCAGGATAAGTGCGCGCGGCCGCCTCAGCTGAAAAGACAGCAGGTGTCGATCGCAGAAATCCTGATTTTCTAACGGCATTGATTGATTGATTGATTTAAAACTTTATTAACAGATTACAGAATGGGTACAATACAGTACGGCTCAATAGCCTCGCCGACAAGTTAAATGCATATCTATAGGTTCATTTTTTTTTTTTAAACTTCAATTTTTATTAAACATTTATAGACAAACAACACAACATATACAATAACTTCAACAACACTATTAAACAGACATAAATAATAAAGAAAAAATGTAATACCCAAAAGACTAAAAATAAAAAATACTGACTTAAGTAAATAAAAAACATAAAACAATTGTCATATCTTAAACAAAAATAAAATTAGAAAACATTAAATGTGTGACATGGGTTCAGAGACCCTCTTTGAACCTCTTTCCTCCTTTACCCTTCGCCCTCCTGTGGTGTATTTGGTTCTTCCTCTGTGATGTCGTTTTCGTTCCCCTTGTAATCCTCCCACTTTCCCCATCTTTCTCCAAATTTCTCTTCCTGTAACCTTAGCATGTGTGTTATCCTCTCCATATCCTGTATCTCTTCCACTATTCCTACCCATTGTGCTATTGTCGGTGGGTCTTCTTTTTACCACAGTCTTGTTATTGCTTTTCTGGCCGCTATCAACATTATCTTTATTAAATATTTGTCCCCCCCTTGTATTCCCTCGTGTGTCAGGTCTCCTAAGTAAAGCACCAGTCCTGTTTGTGGTAACCCGTATCCTAATATTCTGATCATTGCCTCCCCTATCTCCTCCCAATATCCCTTCAGCTTCTGACATCCCCAGAATATGTGCGTGTGATTTGCCCCCTCCTTCCCACACATCCTCCAGCATGCTCTTTGTGTTGGTGCATATTTTCCCTTCAGCTCTGGGGTTATAAAGAATCTGATTATGTTTTTCCATCCAAACTCTTTCCATATCCTCGATCCTGTTGTTGAATGTTGCACCTCGCATATGTTCCCCCATTCCTTCCCTGTTATTTCTATCTCTAGCTCTTTCTCCCATTTCTCCCTTATGTAATCGGTCGTGTGTCCCTTGCTGTTCATTATAGCCCGGTATATTGCTGATATTACTCTTCCTTGCCCCCCTTCGTATGCCCATACTATCATCTTTATTATTCCATTCTGTTCTTCGTCTTTGGCCCCCCTTATTTCTTTGTTGTAGTAGTCTCTAACCTGTAGATATCTGAAGTGGTCCCTGTTTTCTAGTCCAAATTTCTCCTTTAATTTTTGTAGTGTCTGCATTTCCCCCTTCTCTATCATTTTGCATATCGCTGTTGCCCCCCCCCCCTCTCCCACCTTCTGAATCCATGGTCTAACCTCCCTGGTTTGAATCTCTTGTCATGTGCTACCCATCTCAGAACCCCTGACTGCTTCTCCAATTTGTGTGTTTTTACTACTCTGTTCCATATGGTCAAGGTGCATTTGGTGATTGGATCTAATAGTCCCTCTTTTTCTTTAAATAGTTCCCTATCTCCCACCAGAGCTTGTACCTTGTATCCCTCCCCTTCTTTTTCAATGTCTTTCCATCTTGCCTCATATCTGTCGTTACACCAGCACGTCACTGCTCTCAGTTGTGCTGCATAGTAATAATCTTGTAGGCTGGGTACTGCCATCCCTCCCTCTTCCTTTGGTAGTTGTAGTGTTTTATATCTGACCGTGGTCTTCTCCCCGCCCATATGAACCTCGATATCAGTCTGTCCCACTCCCTGAATTGATTCTGTGGTATTTGTATCGGTAGTGACTGGAATAGGTACAGTAACCTTGATAGTATGTTCATTTTAATGACCTCTATTCTTGAATTGAAGTCCAAGGGCATTACTGTCCATCTCTCTAAGTCTCTCTTGATGTTCTGATTTATCTGTGTATAGTTCGCCTCAAACAGTTTCCCCACCCCTCTCGTGATGTTCACCCCTAAGTATTTAATCTTGTCCATGTCCCATCTTATCCCGTACTATTCTATAGGTTCATTTTAAGTCCCTCATTACCCCAATAAATCAGATTATATTTCTTTAAATGTGCCTGCTGGCACTAGCCTTAATGGAATGAATAATCAAATGAGATCTTGCTAGCGAAAATAATTTGTTCAACTCTTTCAGAATAAGGATAAAAACAAGCCCAAATAGTATATCTAATTGATACGAATTATATTATGAGGATATCTGTAGGCCTACTGTATGTGCTTATGTATTATGTACTATATAAATATTATACATGGTTCCCAAAGAGAGGCTTGGAGGGAGGCTTGCAGTTACACTATTAATCAGGTTTTAATCTGTTCATCCATACATGCATTGAATTGATTAACCTTCAGTTTATACCAGTGACACCTCATGTTCATCATCAAATAACAGTGCTTGAAATGCATTTTCTCAAATTCATTCATCAAAACGTCAAAGGCTCATTCAATTTATCAAGTCACGTCACGTCATCAAATCCATCAAACAGCGCATCTCCTCATATATTTTAAACCCAGTTACAATATCACAATAACGTGTGACACTGTCACAGTGACAGTGATACAATTAAACACTCCACAGATTCAGATTCCTCATAATTCATATCCACAATCCGCGCATAGACGCTTTAGCTTGAATGAAACACAATCCGGGCGCTCCGTTAAGCAAATACACAGCAAAGAATATGAAACTAATCAGAGCCAAACGCCCGATAGGTTTCATTAATTAAAAATATCCCTGCGGGATTCACATTTGCAATGATCTGTTTAGTCCGTTATTAAAATAACTGTGTGTGTCGCGAGCACCGTATCCGTATAAATATGATGTGCATAATAGGACAACGTAAATTCATAGGCTGAATATGATTTATTATCAGCGTTACTGCAGACCTATTATTTTACAGTTCAAACGAAGCACAAAAACATAATTCAGAATGGTATAATGGGATCTAGACTGTGAGAAATATTTCAGGAAGGGAGCTGGCATTTCTTTGCGAGGGTGTGGTCATGCAGGTTATCCAGCTAACTGAACTAAACCCTGCCCTCGACCAGGTTCAAACTTTCTGATCTGTTACCATGGCGATTTAGAAAATCCGACAGAAATGTCTGGCTTAAGTCAAGCTATGCTGAAAATTATCCGGCTAACTCAGTTAGCCAGGTACGGGGAACGGGGCCCTGATCTCAGGAGAATTTGGGGACTCCCACTCCCAGCCCTAATATGTCTTAAATGGGCAGAAATCTGGCTAAGACGAAATTTTTGTCTTTGTTCGGGAATGAGACCCAATGACAAGTTCACTCTGAGTCCCCAACGTGCTGGTAATATCTTAAGTGGCTCAAACGGTCGCACCTGTGACATCTGCTTGGGGAATGGCATATGTCTTAAACACGGAAGCGTGTTCCCGTCTAGGTCATTTGCATACAAAACAACGCCTCCAGAGCTCCTTATAAGGCAACTTAATGACGCAGCCGCGTGAAAATGGAATGGCGGAAGCGCTTTGCGAGTCTTGCGACGCATCAAAATTAGATTAGATTAATGTATTGGCATCATATATAGTACAGCTCGTGGTACACCCTGCCGCAGCGTGCGCGCACACACACACACAGACACACACGTGCGCAGTACTGTATATGAATGAATGAATGAAAACTTTATTTAACAGATTGCAGAATGGGTACAATACAGTACGGCTCAATATACACAATTGTTAAGGGGATGCAGACCAGAGAAAGACGTTTGTCTTGTTTACATAATATATATATTATATATATAGCCTACGGCGTAATGAATGAACGCAGTATAGGCTCACTATTCCATTAATGACTTGTTTCATTAGGATCTAGTAGACACCACACACATGCTCTGCCCCACGCACAGCACAGGCACAGTCCGCATACATACAGACTGTACCTACACTGCACGTAGGGCAGAACACACATACAACATCCACCAAATCCCAATGAAACAAGTAACCAGAATATATCAAGCCTATACCGTTCACTCATCAGACACTTAGGCCATACTGGCGCACACAAGACTTGTTGTTATGGAATATTAATGCAGTCTATTTCCACCGATTAGCTTTAGTTCTTATTTATTTATTTATTTATTTATCCACTGTCATTTCAGTGTTGGTGTATAGGCTATATAGTGTATTTCAATATAAGTTTAATTGATTAATGATATATTTGAAGGAATGCAGGTTTATATCAAACAAAGGTCTGTCCCATTGTATACCATTAAAACAGATATGTAACAAATAAGAAATACAAATTCCACAGAAGGCATTCAATAATTATTATTTTCAATCATTTCACAATAATTGCATAATTGTGTTTGAATATCTGAGTATATTTATGAATTATACATTTGTCCAATATAGCTGATTCAGATATGGTTAATCCAGCTGCCCCGTGATCAGATGAATCCATATTATTTATTTTTCCGACATCAAATGCGTAATTTCTTATCGTACAAATACTATCATATTTAATTTAATTATGATTAAGTAATTAATTCCAAGGAGGCCTGTAGCGTTGACATGAAGGAATCACTATGAGAACACAGTCTGTCAAGTTAATAACATTTTCAATTAGTCAATCAATCATAAGTGTGCTCCTCAGCACACTTCAAATCTGCTCTCAGCCACGCTCAAATCTGATCTCAGGAAAATTTGGGGAATCGCGCTACCAGCCCTAATATGTCTTAAATGGGCAGAAATCTGCCTAAGAGGAAATGTTTGGTCGTAAATCCGTTCGGGAATGAGACCCAGTGTGCATTAACAATATACAGTGTACAAGTGATTAAACTGGAATATACTGCAAAGCTACTGAGTAAAAATGCCAATCTCGTGTATACAGTTTTACAGTATTATCATGTACAATGATACAGATGTAAATCCACTAAGGTAGTAAGCGATAGTCGCACACTTAAAACAGACGACGCTCAACGTCCATCTTCTTTTTACGACTTTAAGGCTTGGTTATGTTTTCAGTCTACTGCTTTAGCTCTAGCTGCCACAGCGCACACACACACCTGCTTCAGAACTATTTTCAAGTTTTCAAGTTTCTTTAATAGTTGTCATACAGAAGTACAGAATACTTTTATACAAAATGCTTCTTTCTGTTACGCTCCAGAGACTGTGCTAGACAAAAGATAAGTATGAAATAAAATAAGATAAGTAAAAGTAAAAAAATAGAAGTCACGTACGTAGACACAAGTGTTCAGTATGTACATATGTACAATGTTCAATGCAGGATAGCAGTAACTGAGTTACCATACAGTATACTATACAATATACTAATATACAATATACTATATAGTGCAGAGCAGAAATGGGACTAGGAGACAACGCTCCTCTTAACGGGGCAGTGGGCCAACAAATGCAACCTCCTCTATTAACAAACGATGTGATGTCAATCATATAAACAGATATATTACTGGAATAATAAAATATGATATATATACCATCTAAATTAAAAGGTTTTGGAGACCGAGCATTCTCACGAGCTGCACCCCGACTTTGGAACACCCTCCCTCAGACCAGCCGAGACTCTCCTTCACTCTCCATGCACCTTCAAATCCCGACTCAAAATCTACCTGTTCTCCTTCCCTACCCATAACCACCCTCCTCCAACCTACCACCTCCCTTCCCCCTTCCCTACTTTCTCTCTGTCTCCTGTCCCTCCCTCCCACACACACCCTCCCCTTGGTTTCCTTACTTCCCTGATTGTTCCCCTACTGTAGGCTACTGGCTGTATTTGTTGCTTGTTACTCGTGGTTGTATGTCTTGTGTTTTCATACTGTTGCTTGTTTCCCTGTGGTTCTATGTTTCTCTGTTCTTTGTTTTGCTTATTGTCAGCGTCTTTGGGTTCTTCAAAAGCATTATATAAATTAAATGAATAATAATAATAATAATAATAATAATAATAATAATAATAATAATAATAATAATAATAATAATAATAATAATAATAATAATAATAATAATAATAATAATAATAATAATAATAATAATAATAATTATTATTATTATAATAATCATAATAATAATAATAATAATAATTATAATAATAATAATTATTATTATAATTATTATTATTATTATATAGGCCTATAGCAGGGGTAGGCAATTAAGTTTGGCCGAGGGCCAAATTTTTTCCAAGCCATTGTATGGGGGGCCGGAAACAAAAACAATGGCTAATTTAATATATTGATAGTGAAAACATTTTAACTCTGTGACAGACCACCTTATAACTAAGACATACATTTGTGGCAGAGGCAGAGAATGGACAAAATAAACGAGCTGCATAGGTGGCATAATAAACTGTAAACGACATACACATTTGCACTGAACATTAAACCTTTGTCTTTTTGCCATTTTATTATAAAACCAGAGACAAGCGCCTCTCTCTTATCGGCCTATCTTACATTACGCGCAACCAATGTGTCTATCTGACAGCCCTTTCTATGGAGCGCACTGGACTATTGCGAAACGATAGGAATTTTCCATTGGTTCTCCCAGTCCACGTGACCATTTCCTAGCATTTCCATTGGCTATAGTGACAGACATAGATAAATGGATAGATACAGCGCATTAGATGCAGTCCAGGGAAAACAACCAATCTAGATATTTCAAGATTCTATGCTTTACATCCGCGCATTTTCTGAGAGATGCACAACATTTTGAGATGACAATCGATTCCGATACAATAAAGCAAGTCTTTATCACAAACCAATCCAAAGATATTTAATGTTTTACAAAACATGACTAGTGTTGCGCCCGGCTTTAGAGGGTTAAAAGCCTAATTGTATTTTTTATTTAGTTAATAAATGTCTCGTTGTAATTCCTTATATATCTAATGTAGTGCATCTTCTTGAAGCAGATTCAGCTTTTTTTGCTCTGATTTGACTTCAGTTTAATTGCATTGTTACTGTTCACATGTGTGGTGCCGTCACAGTCATATATAAGTAAAGATAAAGTTTGAATGACTTACTGAACTGGTGTTTTAATTTCACACCACACATGTGGTGTGGCTTGTTTGTTATTTCAGCACCAGGCGCTGTCCACCGACTTTTTTTTATGTTGAGCAAGCGCTACATTGCACCTCGCTGCCTACCTCTCAACATGGATAAAACAAAGTATAATAAGCATTTTTTAGGTGGTGGTAGTTTCTCTATTTGGACATTATAGCTAACATATAGCCTAGCCTAGTTGGTCTGATATATATAATAAAAAAAAATTAATAATAATTTTTTAATATTCTGAGGGGCCAGATATTATTGCTGGCGGGCCAATTTCGGCCCGCGGGCCGCCTATTGCCGACCTGTGGCCTATAGGGTGCAATACATGCATATATATACAGTTAAGTCGACGTGTGTCTTCCATGCAGGAGGCGACGGCTGCTTCGCGGTGGACAGGCAGACGGGTCAGGTGGTCACCACAGGCCTGGTCCTGCAGGGCGCCAGGGAGTACCTGTTGAGCGTGGTGGCGCTGGATGCGCTGGGCAGCCGCAGCGTTCCGGCCATGCTGTCCGTGGTGGCAGGGCCCCGGGCTCCACAGTTCACCAACACCACCTACGCCATCTCCATCCCCGAGAACACTCCCGAGGGACAGCCGTGAGTACAGCTATAGCGGGATACACTTGACGCATGCATGCACCGGGAAATACGCAGGCAGGCATGCATCGTGTGTGGGCTCTCCCCCTGACACACAGACACACATGCACGCACACACGCACACACGCACACACGCACGCACACACACACACACACACACACACACACACACACACACACACACACACACACACACACACACACACACACACACACACACACACACACACACACACATGCTCACATTCCCCTCTCTCCCCTCTCTGTCTATCTGTCTCTGTCTCCCTCTCTCTCTTTCTCGGCTCTGTAAGTGTGTCTGTTTGCCTCTGCTTCTCTCTCTCTCTCTCTCTCTCTCTCTCTCTCTCTCTCTCTCTCTCTCTCTCTCTCTCTCTCTCTCTCTGTCTGTGTCTGTCTGTTTATCTCTCTCTTTCTCTCTCTCTCTCTCTCTCTCTCTCTCTCTCTCTCTCTATCTCTCTCTCTCTCTCTCTCTCTCTCTCTCTCACACACATACACATGGATGTATACAAACATACTTTTGTCTCTGCACAAGAGTACAGTATGTGCTCACAGCCATGATGTGTTCATGCACCCACACACACACACACACACACACACACACACACACACACACACACACACACACACACACACACACACACACACACACACACACACACACACACACACACACACACACACACACACACACACACACACACACACACACACACACACACACACACACAAGCTCCATGACCTACAAACCTCCACAGATGGGAGGGCTAAAACACTCGTATTGCATGCTTAAAGCTAACGCACGCATGGGTAACAGCGCACTGTTATCACTTATTCATTCACACAATTACCCATACAGACTTATTGACCCACAAACGGTCAGGCAGTTCACCACCGACCACTAATTGGGATACGTTTAAAACTAGAGCACACAAGCCTGAATGCCTGCATCGATTATGTGTTAGAACACAATTAGACAAAACAAACTCTCCCCCACAAAAACCCCCACAAAAACCCCCACAAACAGAGATAGTAGCTTTATAGTCCTACAGTATTGATGAGTATCGATTGCACATATTTAAAGCACCAGACGCGCACACTATAATAGATTCCATTTAAAGACATTATTGATCTGAGATAAATGGAAAGGGGCAGAGTGCTGTGTTTGGATTTGAAATGTGAAAAGAAAAAAGTACTGAACGTGTTCTTTGGTGTTTGGTGTTTTCTTGTTTCTGCATTGAATTACCTTACGCTTCACAAAGGATGCGTGGATAATGATTAGGGGTGTAGCCATTGCAATACAGAATAGAAATCTCTCAAAACACGCTCAATAACAGTGTATCGAAACGTAAAACGCCTATCGACGACCCTCCTTCTCTCGCTCTCCTCCCTACCGTCTCTCACTTTCCACCTTGTGGAAACAAAGCATCTGGCTGCATAGAGGGGGAGGGGGGGGGGGGTACACACACACACACACACACACACACACACACACACACACACACACACACACACACACACACACACATGGGGCAAACGCTGATATATAGGTGAAAACAGATCCGATTACCCCAAGACTGGTAAAATTAATTGCTTACCTCAGATCAGATGTTGTTGAAGTCAGAGGTTCTATGTAGGATTGTTAGTAACTGTCTAACTGCATATATAACTGCAGAGATGCTTGGAGATCACTTGTTGACGGCCTATGCCCCAGAAGGGGTAGCAGGCGTAAGTAAAGTAAGTAAGTAACTGCATATATAACTGTTTCCACTAGAGGGCGCTCTAGCCGGAGCCACTCAAGACACCACCAGGTGGCGAGTATAAATAGAGATGTCTCCTCCTACTTTTCCCCCCAGCCTCTCAGTGAGAGGAGACCTCATGTGCTGCTGCTCATACCATGTGAATGAATAAACCACGCCGCTTAAAGGCTAAAGATAGAAATCATGCCTCTTGACCACATTATTGTCGCCCTATAGCCGGATTCTGTCAACAGATGTTCTCCAAAAAGATTATTCCAATTCCTGATCGCCATTCAAAATATCGATCGCGTTTATTGAGTCAGCGCTGGGTACTGTAAATATGTATTCCACGTTGTTTTGCGGCTCGGCAATCACTTCGGTCTCTTCAGATGGCTTGACGGAAAAGTAAAATGAGGAAACTGGACCCCCCCCCTCCCCATCAGTCTAATCCAATGGGGTGCAGTACCACAGGGAGAGACGATAGGGGGCGGTATTTTCCCAATGGAGAGTCTGCAGCACTAGCGTGAGGCTCGATTGATGAAATATGAATTAAAATCGCTAATAAAAAAAAATACGACAAACAAACGCTATATAGCGTTGCTGGCATTCAACTGGCGGCATGAACTAACGACAAAAAGCATCCGTGGCACTCAAAGTGTTAACGGTGAAACTGCTCCTGGCCGAGCCGCTTCCACCTCTCCATCCCTTATGAATACAAACAGATGAATTATGTCTCCCTCTGGGGAAGGCTTTAAATTAGAAAAAGGTATTAATACAAAAAAGCGTAGCCCCGTAATCACACTCAAGTTCCCGTTGTTTGGGACAATGTCCTCCAACCCCTGCATATATAATATATACAGGTGCCCCCCAGGGCTGTGTTCTGAGCCCCCTCCTCTACTCGCTTTACACACACGACTGTGTGGCAAAGTACAATAGCCACACAATCATCAAGTTTGCTGACGACACAGCTGGCTAACTTCAACTTCTACTCAGGCACAATAGAGAGCATCCTGACTGGTAACATCACCTCCTGGTTTGGGAATAGCACCGCACACGACCGCAGCAGACTACAGAGAGTGGCTCGATCAGCCGAACGCACAATTGGAGGTGGGCTTCCCTCTCTCCAGGACATCTATACCAAGTGTTGCAGGGCCAAGGCTAAGAGAATAACCAAAGACTCTAGTCACCCAAACAACTGCCTTTTTGCACTGCTGCGGTCAGGCAAGCGCTACCGGAGTCTCATGGCCAGTACTACAGAGAGACTAAAAAGGAGATTCTATCCCCAGCCATCAGGATGCTAAATGACTCTATGTAACGTCAACCCATCCATCTACACTCATTGCACAAACATCCACATGCACACACTCACTTTAAACAAACACTCACTTTAACACTCACCTTAGAAAAGTTTTTGTACCTCATTGTCTGCATTTTGTACCTCATTGGGTCTCATCACCAACATTGTCATAAGATTTCTCTTACGACAACCACCTTGGAAGGTCATAAGAGAAAGACGACGAGAATTACACCCGGATTCACCAACGCGTGGAGAGGCTGTCTTAACTCGCCAAAATGATCACTCATTGACAAACTTGAACGCGCGTTCCCGTTTACTTCATTTGCATACAGACACGCCTGTCCAGCTCATTATAATGCAAGGGCCATGTGGAAATAGAGGTTCGGCATTGTCCCACATTCAACAGGTAGCGAGGAAGCACTTTGCGACGGATCAAAATTAGATTAGATTCAAATGTATTGTCATCACACAGCACACTATATACCTATATACAAAAATAAATCTAACCCTAACTAACCTTACTGTCATGCACTTGTCCTAATAAACTAACCTACACTGTAGCACTCAACACTTTGATGAACATTGTTACTCAGCTGATAGAGTTGTGCCCTTCCTGATGACTTGTCGTACAGAACTTGTAAGTTGCTTTGGATAAAAGCGTCAGCTAAATGACTAAATGTAAATGTAAATGTATAGTGGAATAGACTGTATTAATATTCCATATTTATACCATCTTGTTGCATGCTCCTGCCCACCTGCAGCAGCGCGCGCACGCACACACACACACACGCGCGCATGCGCATACTGCATAGTCTACGTGTGTAATGAATGAACGCAGTAGGCTTACATTATTCGAATGACTTGTTTTATTAGGAGATCACAGATACTGCGCTGCCATAGTAGTCATTTCTACTACATCACATTTCGACTACAGTACAGTACAGTACACATCTTAGCGTTACATCTCCACAGAGTCTTAACACATTGGGCGCCGGGGGTTGTGCCCATCAAAGTACCCAGTCTGCCACTGTTGAAAGCCTATGGAGATGTTTACCTTTCTTTGCAGGGCTATAACTTTTTAAATTGTATTGCTATATTGACATTACTATGGCCCATTCAACATCGATTATCTATCGTTCAGGATGTGGGAACGTATGTTTTTAATCTTTTCTGCTGTAATTCCAAAAACACTAGTTATAGGCCCTGACGCATATGATAGATAATCGATTGGCGTTTCTTTCCTATACACGCTATATTAAAAAATTCAAATGTATATGATCGGTATACATTATGCTTCATCATGCGTGAAGGAAAGGGGGGGGGGGGTCGTTTATAATTCCTTGATCGTCAGTAACGGCTTTATTTAGTATGGGTTGATATATTGATCAGATGGTTTGCAGTGAAATTAATAAACAATCGGGCTGAAAATAACGTTACTGTCCTCTTACCGTTCGCCGATGAGACTGGAGGAAAAAGATCCCAATTATTTGACGCCGATCTCCTAGATCCATTTCCGGTTTGTATGGCGCAATAAACGGCGAAATCATATCGATTATTAAGTTTAGAAAGCGATCCAAATGCACTATAGTGTTTGTCTGGAGCCACGTAACAAGATATGACTGCCGGAGGGATTTCCTCGACGCACCGATCACCACTTCCGGTTTTGGCGAGAGTGTAACTCGCCCGACCATCCACCAGGCGGCGGTATTGAGGCGTTGCAATCTCATACAGGGTCCCGCTGCAGTCCGGAGGTTGGCTGGATGAATTATGAATGCCATGGCGAAATTTTTTTATATTTGTGGGAAGATTTGGTTGTTCCTCGAATCAGGAGAAAAGGATATCGAATATTAGACACAGGACAATGAGTTCAAACATCATGTTGACAGCAATGCAGTATAGCAGAGTGGCCAAGGAGCTCTCTTTTCCTCTATTCTAAAATGGTCTGATATACTGTCTCACCTAGGGTGTCTTCGCTGGCTGACCAATCAAGTGTGAGACACCTGTGTCCTTTCCCATACGATCCAGCATGGACCAGGTCGTTATGTAATAGGAAAATGCACAGGCATCCCTCCCGGACCGGCCAGCCACCTTTATGGAGATAAGGGGGCCCCTCTAACCTTGTCCTACAAGCCTCTCACTGTCAAAGGGAACCATAGTGTTCTCAAATGTTTATGATACTGATTGTACTGTAATCCTATTTATCAATGACTTTTAACTTAATCAATGTTCCTAATTAACTAATATATTTATATATGATATGAGCTTAAAGTCTGACGTTAATTTCCGACATATTGATCCCAAAAACGGCATAAGTCATTCTTGGCGTTTAACGCATGGCGGGCAAAAACGGCGTAACTCGTTCTTGGCGACCAATGTGTTAAGGCCGCCTGTGCGCTGAACAGGTGGCCAGGAGCGCGCAACAAGACGGTATAAATATGGAATATTAATACCAGTGATGTCCCGATCCGATCACGTGATCGGGATCGGGGCCGATCACGTGATTTTCCGAAGATCGGGATCGGCAAAAAATAAATAAAGAAATCTGCCATTTTTTTATTTTTTATTTTTTTTATTCAACAAACATGACCATGTTCACGTCCTAAACTCATACTGAGGCCTTAGTTTTGGTTTTAAATTGCATATTATCATTCATTTATTTATTGTCACACAGAGCAGAAGAATTTTCCCAAAACAAACCAATAGTATCCAGCTGCAGAATGTTGACGTTATCCAGGTGAAAAGTTAACTTCATAAATCATTTGATGTATAATTAAATCAAAGGAAATGCGTTTGGGTCTGAGAGTGTGGCTGGTCTGCCGTTCTGCAGCTGGATACTATTGGTTTGTTTTGGCAAAATTCTTCTGCTCTGTGTGACAATAAATGAATGAATGATGATATGCAATTTAAAACCAAAACTAAGGCCTCAGTATGAGTTTAAGACGTGAACATGGTCATGTTTGTTGAATAAAAAAAAAAAATAAAAAAAAAAATCGGATCGGGAAATATCGGTATCGGTAGATACTCAAAATCACATGATCGGGATCGGATCGGGAGCAAAAAAACATGATCGGGACATCCCTAATTAATACAGTCTATTCCACTATAGATATATCCATTCGATTACCTTTAGTTCTTATTTATTTATCCACTGTCATTTGCAGTGTTGGTGTAGTGCTATTATTTATTTTCGGACATCAGATGCGTTGTTGAGGCATGACTGTAAATGTTAAACCAAATTTTCTAGCATACAAATATTGTCATATTTATTTAAATGACGATTAATTAATTCCAAGGAGGCCTGTAGAGTTGACAGGAACGAAATCACCATGATTCCTCCCAAATAAAGCCCTTAAGAACACGGCACACACCAGTCTGTCGACTTACGACTGCGCTACACCGCTCCTAAATCCTGCTCTTAGTTAGGACCGAATCCAGGAGAAGGGACCGTTTGTGAAACCCAAAAAGTGGCGCTAAGACAAAAACATTTCAGATCTTTTGTCCTAAGTCCGTTGGTGAATGAGACCCATTGTCTGCATTTTTACTTCATTGTACTTAGGTTGTACTTTAGCTTGTATATTGTATTGTATATTGTATATTGTATAGTGGTATTCCTCTTTTTGTGAGAATGTGGTCTGGAACACAGCCCAATTGCTGAACACACACGAGAGGAGAATGGAGCGTTTCAAGGGTTTTAATGAAAGCAGTTGAACAGGAATTGGGGGGAAATAGAACAGGGTTATTGTTCTTGTCTTGGGGCTGCAGCTGCGGCAGTGAGAGCGAGTAGGTGGTCCTCCTCGGGGACAGGGAACGTCCAGGCAGGACGGCGCACAGGAACAGTGGTCCTGGGGCACAGGAGAAACGGGTTAGGGCAAGGCAATACAAAGGTAGATTCCAGCAGAGCTTTAGGTAGAGACATCGTACCTGGGTAGTGGTATTTAATACCACGACGACTTCTGGTCAGCGTCGCGGAGTAGAAGTAGGCACCTCGTCAACAGGGGATAGGATGCAGCTGTGAGGAGTGAGGTGCCTGACAGCGTGTGAATCAGGGGGATGAAGTGCAGCTGGGCTAGGTGACGTGAAGTGATGCCGGTCGTATAAGGATGAATGGAGGGGTGAATGGAGAAAGAGAGGATGAGGAGGAGTGCGTGGAGGACGGAGAGGGGGATGAAGAGGAGTGTGTGGAGAACGTGAGGGGAAAAGGAGGGGGAGTGAAGTATGCCCGTGCTGTGATTATAACACTTTTACTAACTTTTTTACTGTATGAAGCACATTATCAGGGGCTCATATATTTCACTGTAATGTACATGTACCTTAATACGTGACAATATAAACTACACTGCATAGAAAGAATAGAAGCGTGGTATTGACATCAACGGCGATACTATGTTTTGAGTAAATGTTGTCCTGTCAAAGTTAACCTTGAAATGAGTCGGTGCATTTCCTCGCCCATTATGTCAAGAACCAAAGATAATGTAAACAAGTGAATCATTGCTCCATTGGGGTAGGCTTTGAATTGGATATAAGCTCAGTCTCAATCAATGGCGCCCATTCAATCTTGGGGGGGGGGGGGGGGAATGTATTCTTAAAATTATGTCATAGATATAAATAGATATTAGTAAGTATTTACTCTAATATAAAGAGAAAAAAATTATTTAGTGTCGTTTTTTGATCATCTCTTTGAATAAAGTCTTTGAATATACACTATTATGTCAAATTGTAGAAAATTGCGATTCTTAATTTTTTTCTCCTAATTGTGCCCCCCCAGAGTTTTGGCGTGCACGACGCCCCTGGTCTTAATCACTTTTCAGCCTCTGTAGCGACGATGTTCTTCCACATGACGTCGTCTGCATTTGTCTCAGATACCCCCAGTATCCTGAAGTTGCATCTCCTCGCTCCTTGTGTTTAGTTTAGTTCAGTTCATTTAGCACGTTTTAAAAGACATAGTAACAGCGACAGGAGCTTGGCTCGGGAGGTAGAGCAGTCATCTGGTAATCCGGAGGTTCCCGGTTCGATTCCCGCTACTCCCGGGCAGCGTGTCAAAGTGTCCTTGAGCAGGTTGGCACCTTGCACGGTCGCCTCCGCCGTCGGTGTGTGAGTGAATGGGTTTAATGTGTAACAGAGCGGCTTTAACCTGCCTGGTAAAAGATAGACAGCGGTGGATAGACACCGCTACAAATGTGAGGAACAAATTGTAAAGCATTTTGGATAAAAGCGCTATATGAATGCATCATTTACCATTTACCTAAAAGCAATACAAAATATTTGAGAGAACAAAACGAAAACATTACGTTAGCTTTCTATGAGCTCAAATTGAAGACAATGGGGGAAAAAAGGTGTAAACATTTGAATTCAACTTATTTTGTTTTAGATATATGTTTTGGAGATGTGTGATATGGTAAGAGTGTGTGAGTGTTTGAGTGTGTGATATGTACAGAGAGTGTGTGAGTGTTTGAGTGTGTGATATGTACAGAGTGTGTGAGTGTTTGAGTGTGTGAGTGTTTTGTTTAACCTTTATTTACCCAGGGTAGGTTCGCTGAGCACAGATGCTCTTTTTCAGCTACGCCCTGCTTCACATTCACACAGTTCCATTCATACCTGGGAGCTGCCCAGTACAACCACAGTCTGACACCATTGGCCACTGAGCACCTCCACTGGAGCAGTTGGCAGCAGTTGAAGCAGCAGCTTGAACAGGCTGTTGTTGGGGTGGTGTGAGTCTTTCATCATTCTGCAGGCTCTGGATTTGCACCTCCTGTTATATAAGTCCTGCAGGGGTGGTAGTGCAATACCCGTAGTACGTTCAGCTGAGCGCACCACTCTCTGGAGTGCCTTCCTGTCTTGTGCCGTGCTGTTTCCAAACCAGGCAGTGATGTTTTCAGTCAGAATGCTCAAGGGCACTTCAGCGGCAGATTTTTCCTGCCGGTCCCGGGGATTGAACCGGCGACCTTCCGGTCACAAACCCGCTTCTCTAACCATTAGGCCACCGCTGCACCCAAAAACGTATTCCAAGTGGTTTTGTTACTCTGGTACATACTAAATTGGTATGCTGAGTTGGTGTCCGGATTTCCCTCTAAGCTCTGCCACCTCCGCTTTCAATCGTAGTTTATCGAAGTCTGCAAAGTTGTCACCACGTTGGACCTAATTTTTACCGCTTGTATTTAACTTTTAAGAGAATTTAAGTAATTTTTTCAGTTCTGATTTTATTGCTGAGATGTCTGGCAGGGGGTGGAGTCTGGCAGGGGGCGGGGTCTGGCAGGGGGCGGAGTCTGGCAGGCGGCGGACTAGTACTGGATACCCGCTTACCCACTATCTTCTGATTTCAGAAACATCTTCGGAGCAGATTTCACAATGTGTTTTGTAATGCAAGACGCCCATTAACTTTAGACAAAATTCAGTGAGAGCTCAAGCTAAACACGTCCTACTCCATTGCCAACTGACTAACTAGAATCAAGAATCAAGAGGTTTATTTGTCACATACATACCAGGGCATACAGTGAAATGTGGGTGGTCATGCCCGCATTGATTGTGCAAAATACAATAATAAAAATAGGCATAGAAAAAAATAAACATAGAAAAAATTAAATAGGTAAGACACAAGATATGCATGGTAAAAAAAAGACATGCTAAGTTCCTGAGAAACTGGTTCCTATATACACTACTATACAATATACAATTTACAATTTTAACTCTTAATGTATCTAAACTATACTATTAGTACCTCCTTCCTTTAAAGTGACTTTCTATTTTTTTTAAATTACATTTTGTTTAAGTGATTGTTTTAGCGGTTGCCGCATGAGTGTTGTGTGTGTGTGTGTGTGTTTTGTGTGTGTGTGTGTGTGTGTGTGTGTGTGTGTGTGTGTGTGTGTGTGTGTGTGTGTGTGTGTGTGTGTGTGTGTGTGTGTGTGTCTGTGTGTGTGTGTCTGTGTGTGCTCATGTGTACTTGTGAGTGGAGAGTTCAGTGTTCAGTGTTCTGATGGCCTGGGGGAAGCTGAGCCGGAGTCTCTCTGTTCTTGCAGCGTGTGACCGTAGGCGCTTGCCTGACCGCAGCAGCTTGAACAGGCTGTTGTTGGGGTGGTGGGGGTCTTTCATCATTCTGCAGGCTCTGGATTTGCACCTCCTGTTATATAAGTCCTGCAGGGGTGGTAGTGCAATACCTGTAGTATGCTCAGCTGAGCGCACCACTCTCTGGAGTGCCTTCCTGTCTTGTGCCGTGCTGTTTCCAAACCAGGCAGTGATGTTTCCAGTCAGAATGCTCTCTAAAGCCCCGGAATAGAAGGAGTGGAGTATCTTCCCCGATACTCTGAACTTCCTTAGCTGTCTCAGGTGATAGAGGTGCTGTTTCGCCTTTTTCACCACAGAATCTATATGTGTAGACCATGTCAGGTCCTCTGTGATGTGGACTCCCAGGTACTTGAAACTGCTCACCCTGTCCACGATAGCCCCGTTTATCCACAGTGGCGTGTGTGTCCCCTGCTGTATTCTCCTAAAATCCACGATCAGCTCTTTGGTTTTACCAATGTTCAGGAGTAGGCTGTTATCCCGGCACCAGCGTGCCAGTTCATCAACCTCCTCCCGATAGGCCTTCTCATCATTGTTAGAGATCAGCCCCACCACCACTGTGTCGTCCGCAAACTTCACTATGGAGTTGGAGCTGAACCTGGCCACACAGTCATGTGTGTACAGTGAATACAGCAGGGGGCTCAGAACGCAGCCCTGGGGGGACCCGATACTCAGGGTGATTTTGCTGGAGGTATGACCCCCCACCCTAACCGCCTAGGGCCTGTCACTTAGAAAGTCCAGGAACCCGGCGCTCATGGCGGAGCTCAGACCCAGATCGATCAGCTTGTCAACCAGTCTGGTGGGGACTATGGTGTTGAAAGCTGAACTATAGTCAATGAACAGCAATCTCACATAGCCCCCCTTCTGACTGTCAAGGTGAGATAGTGTGTTGTGTAGTACTTGGGAGACCGCATTGTCAGTGGACCTGTTTGTCCTGTATGCAAACTGCAATGGGTCCATATGTTACTGGGGAGGGAGGCACAGATGTAATCATTGACCAGCCTCTCAAAGCATTTCATGACCACAGAGGTGAGTGCCACCGGTCTGTAGTCATTAAGGCCTGCTGGAGAGGAGTTTTTTGGCACAGGGATTATAGTAGACATTTTGAAGCAGGCAGGGACCACGGACTCAGCCAGGGATAGATTGAATATGGATGTAAATACTGGGGCCAGCTGATTTGCACAGGACTTAAGTATTCGTCCTGTTATCCCATCTGGGCCAGCTGCTTTCCGAGTATTTACACCCATGACCGCTTATCTCATGCTGTGTGCGGCACGGTGGTGTAGTGGTTAACACTGTCGCCTCACAGCAAGAAGGTCCAGGGTTCGATTCCCGCTTGGGGACCAGGTTTCCATGATGCCAGGTACCCAGGTGGGGTATCTCCCAGGCCTTTCTGTGTGGAGTTTGCATGTTCTCCCCGTGCTCGCAAGGGTTTCCCCCCCGATAAGATAAACCCAATGGAAAAACATGCACAACAACAGATCGCTAACGCTGTGGTGTCCTTGACGAAGACGGACAGGAGCACTTGGATTGGTCCCCTGGCGCGGCTCACGTTGACGCCTGTCTGCTCCCGGCTGCCCTTGGGGGGAAGGACGACGGGATTGGTTAATCGCAGAGACGAATCGCATCAGCGATCCTACAGACAATGCATGCGTGTGTGTTCTGGTGTGTGTGTGTTGTGGATATTAGCCAATGCCAATTAAAGACCTCTGAGCAGGTCCTGCATTATTATTATATTATTATTATATAATTATATTATGTGTTCCGTCAATGAGAGAGTGTGTGTCCCCGCCGTGAATGAACCCCCCCCCCCTCCCCGCGGCAGCCGGTGCGCCAGTGACGCCGTTAGCCGGTGAGCTAACGTTGCCACTGCTCGCTCCAAACCATGCGTAAAAGGAGTTGAGTTCATCCGCCAGAGAGGCATCGGCACTCACTATTGAGGGGGGGGCTGACTTTATAATCAGTTATCGTTCATACTCCCCGCCATAAGCCTCTCGTGTCGTTCTGTGCCATCTGTGTCTCCATCTTGTTCGCATATCGCCGTTTAGCAGCCTGCACCTCTTTGTGTAGCATATAGGCTGCTACCTTATACTCTTTACTTCCCGATGCTCGGATGGAATTGTCCACCCACGGTTTCTGGTTTGGGAAAACCCACATCTTCTTCGTGGGGACAATACCGTCAGCTAACGTTGCTATAAAGCTAACAACAACATCAGCATATTCACTGACGTCACTTGAGCTCGACCGGAGCATCCCCCAGTCGACGTCCTCTTGTGCCTCTTGTAGCGTGGCCTCTGAGCTCTCAGACCACTGCTTAACCTCTCGCAACACAACAGCCTCTTGACTCAGCCAGGGATAGATTGAATATGGATGTAAATACTGGGGCCAGCTGATTTGCACAGGACTTAAGTATTCGTCCTGTTATCCCATCTGGGCCAATTCCAATTCTAACTAACTCACTAACTAACTAACTAACTAACTAACTAACTAACTAACTAACTAACTAACTAACTAACTAACTAACTAACTAACTAACTAACTAACTAACTAACTAACTAACTAACTAACTAACTAACTATCTATCTAACCAACCACAGGCCACTTATACAGTAGCATGTCAGAACTCAAAGCAACGTGACTTAATTCTATGCCTTTTTCACACATACTGTGTGAAAAAGGCATATAATTACAGTGTAGAGTGAAGTGAGATCTCTCTCGGGACCTTGATGCAGGGTTGTACAGTGCGATATATATGTTGCACGTGCGACACTGACGTCAGTCTGTGCGATGAAAGGATTGACTTCAATAGCACTGGTGCGATGGCCCTCGATGGCCCGCTATCCACTTGGTACTTGTAGTCTTGTGCGATTAAATACAAGGTCCCTTCTGCGTAAGACTCCATATCAAACACCAAATCCCATAATCCCTAGCGAACAATATCCCTGCGAGTTGCGAGCTCAATGTACAGTGACTCATATCCGCTCGGCTCAGCTCACAACACAGCAGGACTCGTCTCAGCAGCAGTAGCGTTTGGAACGCGGACATTGAAACAGAGCTAGTGGATAGTCTTGTCGCGACCCAAAACAAATCCCTGCTGTTTTATTCGGCAACGGGTCAAATGCATATAACATGCTTTGCAATCCTCGCGTCATAAAGTCCGAAATGAACGTTACGTTAGCATGAGCTAACAACAAGCTGTTCATAGCCATATTTATATAGAGAGAACAGCAGACGAGCAGAGTGAGGAGCAGACATTCTCCCTTCTCTGTGTGTGTGTGTGTGTGTGTGTGTGCGTTTGGAAAGATCACATGAAGTCAGACGAGTATATTATATTGATAGTAAATGTACTGAGGGTGGACAGATAATGTTGATATTTAAACATAAAAAATACAATACAAAATAAATGTATTCATGATCATGCAACATAAAACGGTTGCGTGTTGCGAGTTCCAAAACATTTAACTTAAAGTTTAAAGCTCAATATATCAAAACGTGGCACTTTACAGTGAACAGGAGGTCTATGTGTATTAAAAACAATAGATTGTTTTTCCTTTAAAAGTCTGGAAGAGGTCAAAAATAAAAATGTCAAATGATATTTCCGTTGCCTTTTTTGAGTTGATCTAAATGTTACTGATTGTGTTAAATGGGCTTATGTTATGATATCGTCTCATATCGATTGCAGGCACCTGCATCGTATCATATCGTGGCATATATCAGCAAATATCGTATTGTTGTCCAAAGAATCTATATCGTATCGTGATGAAACTGGTGATTCCCACCCCTAGTAGAGTCCATACACCCAACACCAAATCCCATAATTCCTTACACGTAACGTGTCTGGCTGTGTGACGTCAACTTGTCAGCATGAAAATGACAGCCAAACATGGCACTGCAACTAAATAACACAAATACAATAGGCACATTTGTGACTGTTACAAATATAACACATTTTATACTTGTGCTACAAGATTTTGGCCTGTGCTACAAAACGATCAACCTCTGTAGCACCAGTGCTATGTGCAAAAAAAGTTAACGTACAGCCCTGCCTTGATGGCAAAATACCTTAGTAAACATTCACAGTTAACTTCTAATCTTAGATGATTTATGGTTTTCCTGTAATCAACCCCCCCCCCCCCCCCACACACACACACACACACACACACACACACACACACACACACACACACACACACACACTAATAACCAGTGTTGTGCTAGTTACTGAAAAATAGTAACTCAGTTACTTTACTAGTTACTTCATTTCAAAGTAACTTCGTTACTGTACTAGTTACTTACACCCAAAAGTAATGAGTTACTGTGAAAAGTAACTATTTAGTTATTTAAAAAAAAAAATAAAAAAAAAAGATTGCTCCCGAGTCCCATGCCCCAGATACTCAAAATCGGTTGATCAACTTGACAGTTTCCATTCACATCACAGAACTCTGCTAAGCAATGTGGTCTAGATACAAACACAAATCTGACACAAACGTCCCGAGTTGATATAATAAGAAGTGCGCCGGTTGAAGGAACAGCCTTGATGTCGCCGGAGCGTTTCATTATAACCATCTTGCAAGTTGCATCGTTGTTTAAGATATCAATCAAAGCATTGCAACGTTAGAATAGTTAGGATATCAATTGTGCATGAAAGGACTATATTTATATTGTTTGATTAGTATTATGAGATTCCCTGGCAGATTTCGTACAGTCAAAATCCGTTGATCAACTTGAGTTTCAGTGAACACATTGCACTCACCAAAGTCTGCGGTGGTCGAGATGTAGTAACGTTAGTCCAGCTGACTCCAGCAGCCCCTCAAACATGTTCTTTATCTCGTTTCCATGTTGTATATTAATTATCTCTCCAAGTAGTTGCTAAATGGTTTGTTAGTTCGTTACTGCATTCTTTTTATGTAGATTCATAGCGAGCGTCCTCCTGACTCCGTTTGATTTCGCCTGCGTTTGTTTTGTTTACAATAGAGAGGGTCTATTTCTTTCCGTAGCCGCATTTCTGGTTTCCGCATTTCTGATTGGCCAGTGGCCACTGACTGACGCTCTCTGGTCAGAGAACGTCAGAGAACGTCAGTCAGTGGCCAATCAGAAATGCGGAAACCAGAAATGCGGCTACGGAAAGAAATAGACGCTATCTATTGTAAACAAAACAAACGCAGGCGAAATCAAACGGAGTCAGGAGGACGCTCGCTATGAATCTACATAAAAAGAACGCAGTAACGAACTAACAAACCATTTAGTAACGGTAACAGCGTTACTGAATTTAAAAAGTAATGCGTTAGAGTACTAGAACGGCAAAAAGTAACTTCGTTACTGTAACGCGTTACTTTGTAACGCGTTAGTCCCAACACTGCTAATAACTAGCACAAGCACTGTGCACTTTTTAGAGACATTGCTGTTTTTGGCATACATTCGACCACTTTTTCTTTTCATTGCGCCAAGCCAATGGACATGTGGAGTGCCTGCACTGACCCTTTTACATTCTTGAAGATTGAACATATTTGAAATGAGTTTCCAAATGAGTCACGATTGGTCAGCAACAGCGGTAAAACGGGTGGCAAGAGACCTGGTCCTTGACCCATCATACACCACGAGACTATCAGCCCAGACCACCTCAAGAGACCTGGTCCTTGACCCATCATACACCACGAGACTATCAATCAATCAATCAAATCCTTTATTTAACCAGATAAGCATCATTGAGATTAAAATCTCTTTTTCAAGAGCGATCTGGCCAAGCAAGGCAGCAGAAAGTTTCAACATAAAAAAGAACATCACAATAAAATACAGATAAAACATTTACATCAAGCTCCAATTTCAGGCAAGTTATCAAACAGGCAAATGATCAAACACAGTTGCACTGACCAAGGGAACTGAGTTCGTAGGATTTTAAAATGGCTTTGAATTCCCACGAGGGTGACCAGTCCTGGTAATTTTAGGTCCTCCTGTATCTTGTTCCAAGATGAAGGAGCAGCATATTTAAAAGCCCTTTTTCCCAATTCAGTTCTCATATGGGGAACTTCCAGTGTTAGAACCAGACCACCTCAAGAGACCTGGTTCTTGACCCATCATACACCACGAGATTATCAGCCCAGACCACCTCAAGAGACCTGGTCCTTGACCCATCATACACCACGAGACTATCAGCCCAGACCACCTCAAATCTGCAAAGACAGGACCTTGAAGTCAATTGAGGTGGCCAAATTGGGCTAAACGGTAAACGAGTGTGTTCTGGCGGTAATTAAGCAAAATCGATTATATCTCGATAACCATTTCTGTTCAATGACCCAAAACAAAGTATTTCTTTATTCAATATACAGTACGTAATGGACTGGATCGATACTTTTGGTATTGGCCGATAGATTTAGACAATCCAGAGAATTGATATCGGTAGTGGAAAAGTCTGATCATTGATATCACATCAACCATATACCACTCTAACATAACATAACATAACATAACATAACATAGCATAGCATAACATAACATAGCATAGCATAACATAACATAACATAGCATAACATAGCATAGCATAACATAACATGACATAACATAACATAACATGACATAACATAACATAACATGACATAACATGATGCTACACCAGGGGTTTTCAAAATGTTGATGACTGAGGGCCAATTTAGGGACCCATCATTGGATTGAGGGCCAATTTAGGGACCCAACATTGGATTGAGGGTAAATTTAGGGACCCAACATTGGATTGAGGGTCAATTTAGGGACCCAACATTGGATTGAGGGCAGTCCCCCAAAGAAGTTTTTTGCACGATGGGTCATCGGCTCCTCCATCTGGCTTCCACAACAAAAACTCAAAGTTTTGATCTTGCAAAAATGGCAATCACTAAAAGTGCTAGCTAACCTACCTGCAATGATGACATAATCTGTCTAGCAAGCAATATTAGCGCAGGCATTACACCTTGACAACTTATCGCAGGCCGCCAGAAACATTTCCGAGGGCCGCTATTGGCCCGCGAGCCTCACTTTGAGAATGTCTCCAATACACCATAGCCTACTAACACAAACCTGATTTGTTTTCCTCCCCTCTTCCTCCTCGCCCTCCAGCTTCCTGGTGGTGTACGCCATTTCCTTCCAGAAACAGCCAATCAGCTACAGCCTGCTGATCAATCCCAGCAGCCTGTTCATCATCCAGCAGGAGAGCGGGGAGATCAGTCTGACCAGGACTCTGGACTACGAGAGCGACCAGCGACGGTACCTGCTCATGGTGCGAGCCAGCGAAGAACCAGGGAGCCTCAGCTCAGCCATAGAGGTTAGTCGCTGCTTGATCGACGTCAAAATCACTGTTTGAAGACCTCACTTTCTTTATGTTGTTGTATGTTGTTTAAAAAAAAACAGTATAATAAAATGGCTTATAGGAAGAATAATCAAACATTCATTTTGAAAATCGGTTCTTCTCAGACAAGGACTCCATAAGAACCTCCTCACATTTACCCACCGCATTGAATCTTCCTCGTGGGAATAATGATGCTTTGGATTGATTTCCCCAAGGGGATCAATAAAGGAATATCTTGTCTTATCATATTATTCAATGACAATTACTGCAGAGGCTTCGAAGCCCAAAACAAATGGTAATCGGCCTAGTTACGGCTTCGGGTGAGCGTATGTTTTGAAACGCTTTGAACACGCAGCAAAGATGTGAGCGATTGAATTCAACCCTAAGTCACGGTACTCTTGAATCTGTAATGTGAAGAGCAGAGTTTGGGTCGTCATTACTTCCAAAAAAAGGTATATATTCCTCATTGCCCGCTACTTCTCTCAAGCGTGACAAAGTACTTTACATATTATTCCCAGGGGGAAGACATCTTTATTTGAAACCTTTATTTATTCTCA
>NW_028173723.1:99802-102302 GCF_963971535.1 Notolepis coatsorum | reverse complement strand
CTGTACTGGTAATATTATTTATTTGTGTTAACTTCTGAATAAAACAACTTATTAAACACAAGTATCAAAACAGTCTGTAATGCATTTTGGAAACGGGAGATGGGCTCATGGTGTAATCCACCTGGCCTGAGAAACATAAGGAGGAAAGAAAAAGTAAGGACTTACTTCTGGTCATTATTTGGGTAGAACACACATATTTTGAATGCCTTCGGCAGGTTTTTCTTTTTTTTTGAGCCATTTTAATCTAGATTAATCTAGATTAAATCCAGGATTGTAGATCGATTAATCTAGATTAAAAAAATTAATCTATGCCCACCTCTAATACATTACATACATACCAATTATTCGCATGTTCGATTCTCCATCCATCTATCATCCATTGCAACAACCGACATCCAGTTGGGGGATCCCCTTTGAACTGCCCATCTAAGGTTTCTCTCCTCCACACCGCCTGTGGTGCTTTTCCCTCCCCTATTGCTAGGTTTTTAGTGAGTTGTTTGGATTGTATGGTGGTTTTAGTTTTTGATCTTTTGTGATGTTTCTTCTTGACTTGTACAGCCCATGGGGGCTATTCCTGTGATCTCGGGCTATACAAATACATTTGATTTGATTTGATCATTGTTTTAACCCTTTGCATCCCACATCGAACTAACGTCGTCATTTTAACCCTTTGCACGCCGAATGCAACTAACATCATCATTTTAACCCTTTGCATGCCTAATGGAACTAACATCGTCATTTTAACCCTTTGCACACCTAATGGAACTAACATCCCAGTTGTAACACTTTGCACGGCGAATGGATGCCTACCGCCGAAAGGCTACTAGAATCTCAATCATAACGTTGATTATAGCCTACTCTACTTTGTTGTTGATCTTTTATGTGCTGTATGAATTATTAAAGTCATCATCATTAATACATGAGGTCTCCTTAAAATCACTGACTGAAATTCGACTACACAGTTATCCCATACCCTCCAGCATCATCGTCACCAAAAATATAAACAACTACATTTAAAAGGTTTATTTATACAAAAGAAAATTTGTAAATGTTATTCAACCAAAGTCAATGGTTCAGGAAAGTTTTATTTCCAAAGTACAATGACCTTCCCTGGCAACACTAACCACACAGCGGTATGGTGCCCACAAGCCGGGTCCCTTTATTCCACAACATGTTTTCCACTGTATCAAATTAACTGTATAACTGCCTCCAATACACATCATGAAACTCGCTCCTTTGAAATACTTGTCAGCGTTTACTGTATCCTCTTACATTTTAATGGATATCTCATGGAGCTTTGAAGATTTTTATTTCATTTATTTATTTATTTTCCAGATTCTGTTATTGTAAGTACAATATGGACGACACGGTCGACAGATAGTTCCGAGCCTCTGTGTGTGTGGGGAGGGGGGAGACGAAATCCCCATAACGTATATCGCCCTGCTTCCGCTGGGCATAAAGACTCCCTCGGAGGTTTCTTGGGGAGTGATCTGTCTCTAAAATAAATAGTCTCTGGTGGTGATGTACGGTGGCACAGTTATGGTTTTAGTATGTGTAATCCACACATCAAACCTGACCCCCGGCAGAGGCATCGAGATGCAGACGCTGCTGCTGCTTCTAGACATAATATATACATGTATGCAGGGAGTCCCCTGTGCTTCCAGGGGAGGGGGGGTGGGGGGTTCATGTCCGAGGCAGTTTAATGGATTGAAGTGAAGTTTATCAAGCAAAAGGCCAGCCGTGCTCTTGTTAGCCCTTGCAAGCAAGGACGCCAATTACTGTGATATCATTCTTGTTTCTTGTTATTACCTTGAAAAATTATTTCCAGACAATTGGCTCTTAATAAAAGGCAATATCTCACAATATAGCACGTTACGTTTGTGTTTATTTTAGATTTTCGTTTGTGTTTATTTTAGATTTTCTTTAACCCTTTCACTACCACACTACATAAGGTTTAACCTTCTGTAGTGTGGTTCTGAAAGGGTTAGCCCGTGAAGGGTGCTACTGCTATTATGTACCTGCAGCTAATAGCACCTGCCAACAGTTAAGCTCTGTACAAGCCTAAGATCTGCAGGAAGGTCATAAAAGACTAAATGTTCCCAACAGATGTCAACTCATTCATCAGCTAATTTCATCTCATCAACTCATTTCAACTAATTGCCTACTGTAGATGGCTCTCAGGTGATCGTTTTACCTAATGTGCTCCCCCTGTGTCTCTCTCTCTCTCTCTCTCTCTCTCTCTCTCTCTCTTTCTCTCTGTCTCTCTCTATCTCTCTTGCACACTCTCCTGTCCCTTTATCTTCTCTCTCTCTCTCTTTGTCTCTCTCATTCTCTCCTGTCCCATTATCTTCTCTCTCTCTCTTTGTCTCTCTCATTCTCTCCTGTCCCATACTCTTCTCTCTCTCTTCTCTCTCTATCTCTGTCTCTCTCTCTTTGTCTCTCTCATTCTTCCCTCCCACACTGTCTTCTCTCTCTCTCATAATTTCCTCCCACACTCTTC
>NW_028173723.1:90315-99602 GCF_963971535.1 Notolepis coatsorum | reverse complement strand
CTCGGGGCTCAACGCTGAGCTCACCTACTACACCCTGAGCCCGGACTTCAGCATCTCCCCGCACGGCACCGTGTTCCCCGTGGGGCGGCTGGACTACGAGAGGCCCAACCACCTGTACGAGTTTGTGGTGATGGCGGTGGACAGGGGGGAGGAGCCTCACTCGGGCACCGCCACCGTCCGCCTGAGGATGGCCAACGTCAACGACGAGGCCCCAGAGTTCTCCCAGCCTGTGTGAGACTAGATCCACTAACTCCCCCCCCCCTCCCCTCTGCCCTCCCCTCCCCCCCCCCCTCCCTCCCTCCCCTCCCCTCCCCTCCCCTCCCCTCCACTCCTCCACTCCACTCCCACACCCGCCGCCCTCTCTCCTCTCTCTCATCACCCCTATTTTCTCCCAACCTGATCCTCATCACGAGCCCCACCCCCTGCTCCATTACGATGCTGCCCCCCCCCCCCCAGTACCCACCGCAGATAGATGGACAGTTTGCAGCTGGATGTTGGCAATAGATGTCAGTAATACCCTCCCTCCCTATTACTTACACAAGGTTATATACCGGATAACAAATACCAATTACAATATCACTGTCACTTTTCCCCCTAATCAGGTTTGATCAAATTCAATTTATCTATAGAGGCTCCATAGAGAGAAAGATAGACAGAGGGAGAGGGAGTGTGTGTGTGTGTGTGGTGTGTGTGTGTGTGTGTGTGTGTGTGTGTGTGTGTGTGTGTGTGTGTGTGTGTGTGTGTGTGTGTGTGTGTGTGTGTGTGTGGTGTGTGTGTGTGTGTGTGTGTGTGTGTGTGTGTGTGTGGTGTGTGTGTGTATTTGTGCGTGTGTGTGTGTGTGTGTGTGTAAGAGAGAGAGAGAGAGAGAGTATGTGTGTGTGTGTTGTGTGTGTGTGTGTGTGTGTGTGTGTGTGTGTGTGTTGTGTGTGAGAGAGAGAGAGGCAATGGGGTAGAGGGAGGTAGAGGGAGTGTGTGTGTGTGTGTGAGAGAGAGAGAGAGAGAGAGAGAGAGAGAGAGAGAGAGAGAGAGAGAGAGAGAGAGAGAGAGACAGAGGAGAGAGAGCGAGAGAGGAGAGAGAGAGAGAGAGAGAGAGAGAGAGAGGAGAGAGAGAGAGAGAGAGAGAGAGAGAGAGAGAGAGAGAGAGAGAGAGAGAGAGAGAGAGAGAAAGAACTTATTTCTACAGTCTATAGAACGCACTCATTTCTGATGACAGAACGTCATGATTAATAAGACGAGCGACGTCCTTTATTGGTAATGGTGGATGTAGCTCCTGTAGTGGTTTTGTGCCCCATGTGATTTGATCAGTTTGGTTGAACTGGCGCAGCCCGGCCCACAGTTCAGGCCTCTGCTGTGTTCAGCAGTCAATCAAGCAGAGAGGGCAACGGAGAGAAGCAGACGTGTGCAGTGAGAGCGAGGCGCCTGCCTATTAATCAAGCTGGAATCCTCTCACATCATTACATTCGATCAGTTAACGTTTTGCCAGGTTTCGATTGATAGTTTGATAGTGTGTGTGTGTGGGGGGGGGGGGGGGGGGGGTGCTTGTCTTTTAATTAAGAGACAATTGTAAAGCAGGGCTGTTAATTCTTATTTTTATATGCAAATCAGAAATAGTTGAAACAAAAATGCACCCAATAACTGTATATCAATGTTTACCCTATACATTTTGAAGCAGTGTTTACATTTTGAAGCAGTGGTTATAGGGGAACATTTTGGGCTTTGGTTCTGTGCCCAGCCTTGCTCAGTGAATGAGATAAGGGTATCAGTCTTAGCAAACTGGAATGTCAGCTACTGCAATTGACCGCATGCACTCCACCTCTGATTGCAGAAAGTGTCAACTCGCTGAGTGAACTTGTAATTGGTCTTAACAGGAGTGACAATCACAACAATATCTTTCTGTTTCATTGATGGAACTCACCGCATACCTTCCTTAGGCAGTTCTCACCATACCTTTTCACCCTTTTTGGTTCTATAGAGTCTGGTTAGGACCAGGCTATAGTCATATTGTTAGGGTCAGGCTATAACAGTCTGGTTAGGGTGTGTGTTTAGTGTGTTTAGTGTGTTTAGTGTGTTTAGTGTGTTTGGTGTGCTTGGTGTGTTTAGTGTGTTTAGTGTGCTTGGTGTGTTTAGTGTGTTTAGTGTGTTTGGTGTGTTTAGTGTGTTTGGTGTGCATGGTGTGTTTAGTGTGTTTGGTGTGTTTAGTGTGTTTAGTGTGTTTGGTGTGTTTGGTGTGTTTAGTGTGTTTAGTGTGTTTAGTGTGTTTAGTGTGTTTAGTGTGTTTGGTGTGTTTAGTGTGCTTGGTGTGTTTGGTGTGATTGGTGTGTTTAGTGTATTTAGTGTGTTTAGTGTGTTTAGTGTGTTTAGTGTGCTTGGTGTGTTTGGTGTGATTGGTGTGTTTAGTGTATTTAGTGTGTTTAGTGTGTTTAGTGTGTTTAGTGTGCTTGGTGTGTTTGGTGTGATTGGTGTGTTTAGTGTATTTAGTGTGTTTAGTGTGTTTAGTGTGTTTAGTGTGTTTGGTGTGTTTGGTGTGTTTAGTGTGTTTGCTGTGTTTACTGTGTTTAGTGTGTTTAGTGTGTTTAGTCTCTGCATCATCCCTCACAGCATACTAGGCGGTGGTCTCAGAGGCTGACAGCATACTAGGTGGTGGTCTCAGAGGCTGACAGGATACTAGGTGGTGGTCTCAGAGGCTGACAGGATACTAGGCGGTGGTCTCAGAGGCTGACAGGATACTAGGCGGTGGTCTCAGAGGCTGACAGGATACTAGGTGGTGGTCTCAGAGGCTGACAGCATACTAGGCGGTGGTCTCAGAGGCTGACAGCATACTAGGCGGTGGTCTCAGAGGCTGACAGGATACTAGGTGGTGGTCTCAGGGGCTGACAGGATACTAGGCGGTGGTCTCAGGGGCTGACAGCATACGAGGCGGTGGTCTCAGGGCTGACAGGATACTAGGTGGTGGTCTCAGAGGCTGACAGGATACTAGGTGGTGGTCTCAGAGGCTGACAGCATACTAGGCGGTGGTCACAGAGGCTGCCAGGCTGGAACGCTGCCATGGCTGGCAGTGAGTTTGCCTTAATGGCTGATATTCCATACATTGTATATAGAGCCATAGAACACTCAATGCAATTCCTTGGAGCGACTCACCCCTGTGGCATTCTGATTTGCCGCGCCCTGCGTGTACTCATTACTCACCCGGTAATTAATTACTGCGACTGACGGTCAACTCTTGTCAGAGAATCAAAATTCCTTTGAAAAGTTTTGGCAGAAAACGCATAATTTAGAAAAATGTCTTTTTCCCACGAGATCACATTCTGTGTACACAGTCGGGATGGCAAACATAGCAGCGCCAATCACATGGAAACCTCCGTTGATGAGCCAGGTGTGCTTACAATTGCCCAATTACCCTTCACCCTATTTGCGATAAAGGGAAGTGTCCATGTGTTTGTGAATGCCATCCCGTCGTGCACACAGAATGTGGTCTGTGTGAATCTCGTTGGAAAAGTGAGAGATATTTTACTAAATATTTTTGATCCAATACGACAAGAGCTGAACGCCAGTTGCAGCAATTAATTAATGAGGGTGAGTGCACACAGAGCACGACAAATTAGCATAACGCAGGGGGGGAGGGGCACAGGGAGAACAGCTGCTGCAGGTGAAAAAATAGCCACACTAAAAACTGGCAAATCATAATTTTCAGGCTATTATTAAGGTTATTATTACATTCTTAAGCTGCTAAACAAATACTTTTCAATCCAGAGAACTTGGGCACACACAAACTTGAATTGTAACATTATTTGAGATGCTGCAAATTAGGATCAAAAGGGACTTGAACAGGGATCAGAAACTGCACTGTACATATTTTCACAAATCCTCAGTGTTGGGGCAACGTCTCATTGTGTAAAAACTAGGCCTGTCCCTGACTAAGGATTTGTATAGTCGACTTTGATTGGCCAAAATTTGGCAATAGTCGGTGGGAGTCGGTAGTCGACTACCCCCCCTGATTATAATTATTTTGGATTGGATCATTCCATTTGGGCTGTGGGGGGTGCTTAATGTCTGAAGGAGTCGACTCAAGGTTTCTTGTCCTCGGAGAAAGCATGCAAATCGTCCACTGATGGATACGTCTTGATATTTGTCTAGTGTGTTCATTAGACGGGTGAAATCCTCTTTCAGTGCCTCTGCGCCCGTTTCTTAGGCAGTTAGCCTCGCTGGTATGCGCGCCATTAGCGTTAGCCACGCTTCTAGGCCTCATTGCTTTTGGAAAGAATGATACAAAAATAATAATAATAATAATAATAATAATAATAATAATAATAATAATAATAATAATAATAATAATAATAATAATAATAATAATAATAATAATAATAATAATAATAAAATTATACTTATATATATTATTTTTGCATTCGACTAAGAGGTTGGCAGTCGACTACGGCTCCTTTCGATCGATTAGTCAACTATTCGACTAGTCGAGGTCAGCCCTATAGTAAAAACAAAGCAAAACACAGGAAAAAAAAGCCATGTCTAACAACAGGCGCCCTTTAAGAAAGTTTAGTGAATCCCGTCCCCTGGCCTTGGCACAGACACTCGGTGAGCTTTATTGCACAGTATCTCCGCTTCGGGTCGTTCGTCTCATAACATTTTGATGCAGAGACAGCTATCTCCATCACAGGCACTCTCCTCTCGGCCTGTCTGCGTCGCTGTAATCACGCCACAGCCAGACTGAAAGGGCAAGTCAATACGTTTGGCTAGAGGTGTTAATCACAGACCAGCTGGCGCTCAATACAATCTGTTACTCACTTCACATAAATTACCCGGCAACACACGCCGCGAAGCTTTGTGTTGCTGCGGCACAGTGATGCTACTTACAGTAAACAACACCTCCTCCAGGTTAGCCTCGTACACACGGCTCCTGCCGCTGTACAAATCACGCGGCATTTTCGCGGTAAACAGGTTCTGTTGTTAAGGGGAATTGCGCAGTAAATTGAGAGCAGGGGATACAAACCCTGTGTGTTGTTAGTCGAGAGACTTTTTTTTGGCACAGCGAGGAGAGTGTGAGGGCGGGCGGCGCCTGTCTGTCACGCAGGCTTTCTTTGCGTTTACTCCCCATAACGAGTCGGCCCCTTGTCCCGTCAGTCACATGTCACAACCACCTCCTTCGGCTCCGGCGGCGCTCCTCGGTCGGCCCCGCGCTCAAATGTCTCGCGTCGATCTCGGTGGGTGGACAGACACGGGGGAGAACCACAGACAGCCAGGCTGAGCCAGGTATCGGACACCCAAGCAGACAGACAGACACGGGGGAGAACCACAGACAGCCAGGCTGAGCCAGGTATCGGACACGCAAGCAGACAGACAGACACAGGGGAGAACCACAGACAGCCAGGCTGAGCCAGGTATCGGACACACAAGCAGACAGACAGACACGGGGGAGAACCACAGACGAGCCAGGCTGAGCCAGGTATCGGACACACAAGCAGACAGACAGACACAGGGGAGAACCACAGACAGCCAGGCTGAGCCAGGTATCGGACACACAAGCAGACAGACAGACACAGGGGAGAACCACAGACAGCCAGGTATCGGAGACGCAAGCAGACAGACAGACACAGGGGAGAACCACAGACAGCCAGGTATCGGAGACGCAAGCAGACAGACAGACACAGGGGAGAACCACAGACAGCCAGGTATCGGAGACGCAAGCAGACAGACAGACACAGGGGAGAACCACAGACAGCCAGGTATCGGAGACGCAAGCAGACAGACAAGAGACAGAGGAACAGACAGAAAACACAGCCACGGGGGAGAAGGCGGGGGAATCAAAATATGCATCACAAGTAGACAGATAGCGAGACGGGACAGGCAGACGGGCAGACGGGCATGCGAATAAACAGAAACCATCTTTCGCATTCTCTGCAGGACAATTACTGTAGTGTGACAAGCCAGATGGATAGTTACCGGTGGATCGACAGGCACCGCGCCAGATAAGGGTTGTTTTGCGCATGACTTAACAATACACTGAGATGTAGAGAGATGCTTTAAGGGTAGTAGATGCAGAGAGAGAGAGAGTGGCCAGTGACCAAAGGAGGCATGCAGACGGGGCAAAGCAATGCCTATACTGTTAATGCCATTTCCTGAAGAACACAGGTGTGAAGTAAACCTGCAAACCTAAGCGACGCACAGCAGCGAGCCAGCGCCCGGAGAATCACTTTCAGGAGCTTCACCGGCTTTTTCTGCCACCTGCGCCCATTATGGGAAAACGAGGCAGCGTTTAAAAAGAGAAGCCGTCTCTCGTTTCTTTGAACGGTGAGAGACGAGGGAGGAGAGCTGAAAAAGCTGAGTGGATTTTGAAAGAAATATCTAATTGCGATTATTTTTGATCGCAATTAGTCTGTAACAAATATTTCAATTCATTGTACAGCCCTACTTCACAGTTCGGATCAGTGTTTTATTTGTGTTGTTTTTAAACAGGGACAATGAAGGTTAATCAACGTTTTCAGTTTCCACATCAATGCAAATTTGAGTTTAGCTAATGAGCTAACCCTGCCTTAGCGTGCATGTCTTCTTGGTGTCTGGAGGAAACCGGAAACTCCACACAGCAAGGCCTTCTGCCCGGGGTTCAACCCCACAACCATCTTCCTGTGTGGCAACAGTGCAAACCACTGTGCTGCCCCACAATGGAATAAACATTTTTACAATGCCAGTTAGGGTACAGACCCTCACATGCACCTTGTGTATACTTTTTTACTTTTACTCATAGTATATATTCAGTGTATGTCTCTATTACCCTACCTATACCTGTACCCCCCCCCCCCCCCCATGCTGCTATGGGGCCTGAATTCCCCCAGGGGGATCAATAAAGGAATATCTTATTGTATCTTATCTTATCGTATCGTATCGTATTGTATCGTATCGTATCGTATCGTATCGTATCGTATTGTATTGTATTGTATCTAGGGATGCTCGATATTGGCTTTTTTACCGATACCGATATTCCGATATTGTCCAACTCCAATTTCCGATACCGATACCGATACCGATATCAACCGATACCGATATATGCAGGGTTTCCCCCCAAAAAAACGGAATAATTTCAGGTAACTAATAATTTCACTGGATGCATTCAAAAGGCTTTCTAAATGTAAGCATTATCTGTGCAAAATATGATCATTAAAAAAGTAAAAATGAACATTTTAAACCAACATGCATACTTTTGACAATAAATAAAATAAGAATTGGTTCTTACTTGCTTGCCTGGGTAAATAAAGGTTAAATAAATGTAAAAAAAAAAAAAAAAAAAAAAAAAAAAAATTGTTATTGTTTTTTTTTTTTTTTTTTACCGATACCGATATTTTCCGATATCACATTTTACTGCCGATATCGGCCGATAATATCGGTCGGCCGATAATATCGGACATCCCTAATTGTATCGTATCGTATCGTATATAAATCTACCTACTGTAATATACATCCAGACACTCTTTTAGAAAGTCTCATTCAGTGAAATACTTAGTTGCATAGCATAGCAGATATAATTGAGCTGATATGGTCTACTCCTATAAGCCAATGGGTGCATTGAAAGAGAGCGCAGCGGATCGTAAAAAATGGGTCATTGACACAAACGTGCTCATCAGAACGGACATAGGTCGGAGAATCGACCTGCAAGTTGGACGTTTCTATTCAAAGCACTGTACATTTTTGCTTGAATGCGTAATATCTCGGCTACGGAATCGTGCCTGCAACCTCCGGCAGTGCTCATTCCATTGAGCTTTACACACAGACACCGCTCTGTGGTGGGATGATACATACAATCGGTGACTATAAGATGATGATGGAATTTGAACGAGACAGACACGTAAGAAACAGTCAGGTAGCCAGGCGGACTTCTGGCTCGTCTTCACTGTTCACGGTTCACTGGCAGCTTCAGGTAGATGAAAAGAGCTACGGCGTGTGCGCGCGCACAGGAGTGGGGGTAGGAGGGGGGGGGGGGGTTGGATGACATGCAGACGAGTATATAGAGAACCCCAGACAGCTACTAGACAGATACTAGACAGATACTAGACAGACAGACACATGTGGTCTGTTTGAGCAGGCCTTCACAGTTGAGTGAGAGCGGTGTGGAGAGAGAGGCTCCGCCGGGGCGTATGGCTGGAGTGCAGTAGTGGCAGAGGACGGGGGGAGTGTGTCTGCCTCATCCCCCCTCAGCGTGGCAGAGAGGTGGCCCCCGAGCCGGGTGACAGATTACAGGTCACTCATGTTGCCACGGAGACTGCCACGGCTGGCGGAGATGAATCACCCCTCAGCATCCTTCTGTAAACCATCAATCACCTCTGACTCCCTACCGCAGACACCAACACCCCCACACACGCCCAGACGCCCCATGCCTAGACACACTCGTTCAGACACAAATGCACGCGGACATATACATACGCACAGCCACACACAGACAAACACATCTGTGTGCACATAATTATACACAGGTGCGCACACACACACACACACTCAAGCTCATCCACCACACGCAAAATCTTGCAGTGGATGGGTTTTTGCTGACGAATCAAACTCAAACTCTCAGAACATCCTCCTTCCTGTCTGTTCTCCTTAATCCTCTCTCTCTCTCTCTCTCTCTCTCTCTCTCTCTCTCTCTCTCTCTCTTTCTCTCTCTCTCTCTCTCTCTATCTTTCCTCTCTCCTCTTTCTTTCTCCTGTCTTTCTACCTCTCCTGTATCTCTCTCTCTCTCTCTCCCACATATCACTGTCCCTGTCACCTCACTGCCAAGCTCCCTCCCCACCTGTTCCTTTCTGCATTGCTCTCCCTCCATTTCTCTTAATCTCTCCATCTCCTAACTCATAGGGCCCATCTACGCCACCCCCCTCATCCCCCCCTCCCCCCCTCCCCATCCACCCACCCCCCTTCCTGCTGTGCGCTGTCACTGTTGACATTTTAAAAGGCACTGGATCAAATGGCCCAGAGTGAGCTGGGTTTGTGAAAGGACCATTTGTTCAATGAGTTCAACATCCCGGGCCGACATTATCATTTGTCTCTGGTCGTGCCAGGCTAAGAGTAGGGGTTAAATCATGGTGACAGCGCAAAGCCACGGCCATAAGTCTAATCTGCCCACTGATGCTTTGCGCCGTGTGATTGATACAGTCTCTTGCGTGTGCCCGTATTTCTGTGTGTGTGTTTTTGTTTTGTTTGTACGTCTTTGTACTGTATGTGTGTTAGCAAGGGTTTCCTGCTTTATCGTGTGCATACAGTATGTGTGTGTGTGTGTGTGTGTGTGTGTGTGTGCG
>NW_028173723.1:62815-85315 GCF_963971535.1 Notolepis coatsorum | reverse complement strand
ATTAATCCTGGTTAATTTATAGCTCTCTAGATTTATCCTGATTAAACTTCTAGACCTCTAGATTGACTCTGGTTAACTTCTAGCCCTCTAGATTCATCCTGGTTAACTTCTAGCCCTCTAGATTCATCCTGGTTAACTTATAGCTCTCTAGATTCATCCTGGTTAACTTATAGCTCTCTAGATTCATCCTGGTTAACTTATAGCTCTCTAGATTCATCCTGGTTAACTTCTAGCCCTCTAGATTCATCCTGGTTAACTTATAGCTCTCTAGATCTCCCCTGGTTAACTTCTAGCCCTCTAGATTTCTCCTGATTAAACTTCTAGACCTCTAGATTGACTCTGGTTAATTTATAGCCCTCTAGATTCATCCTGGTTAACTTCTAGCCCTCTAGATTAATCCTGGTTAATTTATAGCTCTCTAGATTTATCCTGATTAAACTTCTAGACCTCTAGATTGACTCTGGTTAACTTCTAGCCCTCTAGATTCATCCTGGTTAACTTCTAGCTCTCTAGATTCATCCTGGTTAACTTCTAGCTCTCTAGATTCATCCTGGTTAACTTCTAGCCCTCTAGATTCATCCTGGTTAACTTATAGTCCTCTAGAATCCTGCTAGTTAAACTTCTAGCCCTCTAGATTCATCCTGGTTAACTTCTAGCCCTCTAGATTCATCCTGGTTAACTTATAGTCCACTAGATTCATCCTGGTTAACTTCTAGCCCTCTAGATTCATCCTGGTTAACTTATAGTCCTCTAGATTCATCCTGGTTAACTTATAGTCCTCTAGATTCATCCTGGTTAACTTATAATCCTCTAGATTCATCCTGGTTAACTTATAGTCCTCTAGATTCATCCTGGTTACTGTCCAGCCCTATTCTTCCTCAAACCAGTTCTGACTACCACAGGCGCGATGGATCCACTCTACATCGCCCTCAGTTTTCCTATGCCTTTTTTATTTTTTTTTTATTCTTAGCTCTATTCTAAAAAAAAATTATCTTATGTACCTTAGATACTACTGCTACCATGTATGTATATAAATGTGTTTCATTACATGTACATATACATTCATACCAATTATACCATGCCTGTTCTATTCTCCATCCATCCATTGCAACACTATTATCACGACATCCAGTTGGGGGAATCCCCTTTGAACAGCCCATCTGAGGTTTCTCTACTCCACGTCGCCTGTGGTGCCTTTTCCCCCCTATTGCTAGGTTTTTAGTGAGTCGTTCCTTATCTTTATTGGGCAAAGTCTGGAGTGTCGCATATTTGGATTTTATGGTTGTTTTTGTTTTTGATCTATTGGGATGTTTCTTCTTGACTTGTACAAGAAGACTTGTAAAGCCCATGGGAGCTATTCCATGTGATCTCGGGCTATACAAATACATTTGATTCATGATTTGATTTATAGAAGTTATATTGTGAAGTCACAAACCTGTTGGAGCTGGATGGGAAGTCAGCATCAACATGCCACATACGGTACATCATTGTCAAGGACAACACAATAAAGCCATAGAGGTTTTTTCCATTGTGGTCCTGGTTGTTAACGTGGTGATGGTGGAGTTATAGCACCTGAAGCAGGGGCAGCATCCAATAAAAGAAGGACACAGACATCATAATACCTGAAGTTTCCCTGGTTCAAGTCAGGTTAACATAAAATAAGGCAAGGAAAGGGCATAGTTAAAGGTATCCAATATAGTTTTATTGTAAACAGCTCGCTTTTGTTTATAATATTCACACGTCCACCCAAAATGTCTATTGTTGTTCTATTGTCTACAAGCAGAATACATCTCCTACCTCATATAACCTTTCCAATGTCAATTTCCACTGTTTTCTTTGTATTCGCAATGTTTATATCCCATCTGTTTTTCAACTAAACCCTTCAACTATGTAGGTCTGTTATCACTTGGGAGTGTGAATGTGCTACGTCATCTGAAAGTACAACTATAAATGTACACATTAAACACTCCAACTTACAATCTTTAGATAATTAGGTTGGAATTTTTTTTTTCAACAATAGGATTCAATTAAAGACCGCCTCTAGATGTATGTTAAACCCTTTAAAATGTTCTATATTGAATTAACAATTAATTGTGCACAACAGTTAAGGGCTCTCTGACTGTGTGTGGATGTGTGTGTGGACAGCTCCCTTAGCCCCAGTCAGAAGCTGTTAGCTGTCCATCTACAGTCAGCTGATCATAAATACAGCAGGAAAGGTGGGCACTTTGAAAACTCCACGTAACAAGACTTTTAGTTTCACTTTCGGTTTTGGTCAAGTTGTAGTTGAGTCTGACCTCCTATGATTGACAGGCAGTTAGCTTGTTCGATTTTAAAAGAAGCTCATATAAACCAATACATTTGAAGCACGTGGGCATGTTTACACGCCTCCAGTGTACCCCCGTGATCATCGCATGCTTGACGTCCTTGTGCGTGTGCTGGAAGAACATGTGATACACAGTTCTGTCTCACACCTAGCTCACGCTCAGCGTTCATTGCATATATCTCGCTTCAGCATATATACACTGAATAATTTCACAAATGTACCTTTAAATGCCAGCATTCATCTGGCCACACCCCCATCCGCTTACCTATATAAGCAGGGGTGGTGCCACACACTCATCTCCTTCTCAAATTTCATCACAAGCAACGTGTTGCTCATATGCCCACTTGACGTGGAGAAAAATATTGTTTACAAGGAGAGGAAGAACAAGGAGATACGTTGACATCATATCTTTATTTTCTCTCTCACTATTTTCGAGAAAATACGGCAATGTTGTCTTCGTCACTGGAGTGTCTGGAAGATGGTGATCATTCTAAAAACCCTCCACCGGTTTTCGTATTGGGAGCACGCCGCTGCATGCTTCTCAACTGCAGTTCCTTGCTGTGTTTGTTGGGGTGAAACCTTTCAGGCCACAGCTGAACTGTAAGACGCGCCGCTGTTGTGAGGAGCGGTGGGTTTCAGGTTGGGTGAGTACTGTCGCTGGCAGGCTTCACTTGTCTGTTAGTGCTATGGGGGCTACTTGACAATGTTTATGAAAACCGGCCCCAGGCTAGGGTCCTTTGTTCAGCCACCTAGGCGACAGAAGACCTTGGTCTGAAGACCATTGTAGTTTTAACTAGTGGGCCGCGACCATTAACACTGGTGATCCCTGTGTTTTCTGGACGAGTGGGTATCTCCCTGTCACCGTGTAGCCCCTTCTTTCATATCCAAATGAGAGTATTCCTTCACGAGGAGATATGTGCATGGATGTTCGATAGCGGAAGATCCATGTTCAAGTCAGCTACACAGGCCAGTTTGGTATTGTGCTGATTCCGTCGGGTGTTGGTAAAATCACCGTTGTAAAGCTGTGTTGACATCTTGTTTCTCTTTTCTCTTAAAAAGTGAGGAGGGTTTCAGAACGACGGCCTGTCTGGGTGAGTGTTATATCATTGTGTACAAGTTGTGATCACTAGGAAACGTTAGCTTGCTGCTATCGGACAAGGCCAGCGCGAGGTAGCTTCGGCTACTCGCGCGCCGCCGTGAGCTCCCCTCTGGTCGCGTGCGCCGTTCGCTCGGCGTCTCGCGAGCAGGGGTAATAGCGACCGACGGTTGGAGCGGCCGTTAGCTTAATGCTACTCTGTTGTACGTGCTTTGATTATAACATGTTTTACACTCTTGACTACGACGTCGTCTTTGACAGGGGATGTTCGTCGACCCTGCCCTGAGCCAGGACGGCAAGGTTTGCGTCAACAAAGGGACCGTTGCGACGGGTAGAGCGGCGACGCTGCCCGGATCGAACAACACAGGACGGCTGTGTTCCTACGGTGTCTTGAGACTGCACTTCGCTGATCTACGTTCCGGGTAGGACAAGGTTTGACCAGACCTTATAACACGTCTTCTGGTTTTACCTTTCTAAATGTTTTGTGAATAACGATGTTTTCCCAAAACGTGGTTGCTGCAGTGCATTTAGGATACGACGCGAGTTATGTGTGAACTGTCTTTGTCACTGGCAGTTAGCTTCTCCGTGCAAATCGGGTTGTTACAGATGTGAAAATGATCTGGTTGTTGTGTGAGAAACATCATGTGTGTTGTTATGTACCGTGTACTCACAACTAAGGTAACTAACCTATGAAGCTATGCTTAGTGACAAGTGAGTAAAAGAATGTTCTTTTCTCAGCCTGTGATGACAATGAACAGTGTGTTCACATAATATTATTAACAGGTTTTCCTGTTTTAACTGGCCGTATTAAGGGTAAAATAAGAGGATTGTGTTTCCCCCCGGTTCCCTGGGGACTTTTTCATCCTCCTATCAGACATGTTGCACTACATTGTGTCTTTTGTGTGGTAGGGATGCGATGTAACCCTTAGCTTGATTGCTGAGGTTGTGCTAAAACTGCTGGAGAAACTTTATTTTCCTAAAAGAAAAGATTGTTTGGTCGCTGTCGTGTGTGCTTAGCAAGGCCTGTGGCCGATACTAATCGAGAATTATGTATTCTCTCATTATGAAAAACGGCGTTCCTCTGTAGAGTGATTGCCATTTTTTGTAGGTGATGATGGGTTGTGTGTGTCATGTGACCTACAACTGGGTTGGACTGGCCACAGAAGCACATGTGTATGTTGGACCGGGGCTCTTAGAGCCCTCTCTATTCTGTGTTTTTTCCTTAGTAAAAATCAGATAGCAGGTTAGCTCATGCGCTGTGTGGAGCTGTCAAACGCTTCATAGAGCTGACTATGACTGTGTCATATTCTCTTTTTGTCATTACATCGTATCATGGGTGTGGGGTCGTAAAGGGGTGAACTGGTAACCTTTCCTCTCCCCCTTGTTTCTGTCGGTCAGGGGTACACCCCCTGTCCTTCAAGGTTCCCGTCACGTTGCGGTTCGGCACGTTACAGGGGGGGGGGGGGAGTTTCCTGGTACCACGGCCTGGAATATTGGGTGTGTGCACCGCAGAAATTCCCCCGCCATAGAGTACGTCACCGTGCGCGTCTCTGTTGGTAGGACTTCCGTTTCCGTGTGCTGTTCAGGTCCATGTGATGGATCTGTTTCAGGGGGGTGGTCAGGGCTCCTCCTCACCAAGCGCCTATTCGGGCCTTCTGTGAGTTCGGACTCCTCCTTCCGTGTGAGGGAGCCTCCATCAGAGTACAGAGCCTTCCTCCTCAGATTGTCAAAGTGAGTGGACCCTCTAGAAGGTGTCCTATTCTATTGTATATGTATTCGATTCAATTCGATTATTGAGTGTGTATGGGTTCAGTGCCTCTTCCCCGGAGAGCCCTAAAACCAATTTTTTACATGGCTCAAGGTGCAATATATTCTTTTCAATCTGTACAGCTCGCGTGGGAAGTCTCTCTGGGGATCCCCGTCTCCTTCCTATGGGAGGGTGGTGGGATGTAAAAATGTGAAAATTTTTTACCCCCGGCTGTGTAGACTGGGATACATACTGTTGATGCTTCCTTCTTTTCTATTCAAAAAGTGTTGGAGTTAGGAAGTGTCACACCTCTCTTGTCGTTCCCCTGGGCGCCTTGGGGATTCAATGACAGGTCTAAATAGCCTGTTCATTGATGGGGGTGTGTCCCGACGCACGTATAGTGCTAGCTCGCTGTAAACAGGCGACTGACTGGCACGCCTTGGTTGCTTGTGGTTAAAACGGCGTTTTTATAAAGCAACTGAGATGGGGGTTTTTCCTCTTCCGACGACCACATCCCACGGCCTGGGTTGGTTGTCGACGGATTCTCGTTCATGTCTGGGGGATGATGACGGAATGGATCTGAACATATGTAGAGGGGTCTCACGCCCTGGGGGTGGGCCACCAGGCGCGGTTCGCCCGAACGTCTGGGTGGCGCCTTCTTTTCATGTTAAGATCGACACGCATATCTGCCCTTTCTCCTGGAGTAGGCATGTCGGCGTGGTTAGGGCACGGGACTGGTTCTGGTCACGCTGGTCCGGATCAGTTGAACCCGTTGTCCGCCGGGGATGCAGTTCTGCTGTTCTGGTACCCTGAGGGACTTGGGCTTTTTTCAGGGGGAAAAATGCCAGGTCGGTCCGGGTGTCACAGGGTTAAGCGCTATGGAGACCCTGGTTGGGTACGTTTTTACTCAGCACTGTCGTAATGGCTTACAGCCATGCCAACCTGTACACGCTCGATCTCATCGGATCTCGGCCGCTACACAGGTTGGTCCTGGTTAGTACTTGGTTGGGAGACCGCCTGGGAATACCGAGTACGGTGTGCTTAGGGGCTGGTTCTCCATTCTTTTTCGCTCCTCTCTCACGCATGGCGAAGAGGGGCCTGTTGGGGTGGTCTTTGACCTCCTCTGGTGACCCTGTGCTTCCCGTATCGCCAGGCCCGGTCCGAGGTAATGTTTCGTCGACCCGTAGGCCTGGGTTAACCCTTTTTTGAAAACTGAAACACTTGTACTGCGGTATAGCCGGTGTATACCCGCAGGTGTGTTTTGGAGTTTTTTCTTGAGGGGTTATAGGAACAACCACCGCATTGGGTAACGCCAAGGTGGTTAATTCCCTGGTGTGTTGGAGCAGTGTCAACTCTTGGGTTCACCGGTTGAGGGTGCCCCTGCACGTTCATGACGTCTGCCAATCGTGTCAGCCTTCTCTGCCTCAACCCCTCTGGGTGGGGGTTTTTAAATGGAGGCTTGGTCATGCAACACCGCCAGCTTCTGCTCCTTCCGCCGGGGCGGCTGTGTTCAGCTGTCCCCTCTGGCGCCTGTCTCGTCCGCAGTCTCCAGGCTCGGGTTAATAGCCTGTTGCCTGGTTTTTCCCCGGTGCGCTGCCTGCTTCCGTTGGTTAACCTTTTTTGTGTGCTTACGGCCATGCTGACTGCCTGTTGCAGGGTCAGTGTGCCAGGCGGTGTACTATTGGGGGGACAGGGCCCGCTCGGCTGAGGGGTTTTTGTCCGAATACGCTGGCGATGTGGGGGGCGGGGCACTACGTGCCCACCTGGTGGGGTCTTGATGCTGGCATCATGGACTTCTCCGGGCCCCCATTCCAGGGAGTCCAGTCCTTTTGGTGGGTCTGGGTCTTCCTTCGCGCTCCGCTGCTACGGCCTTGCCACGGGGTTGGGTTTGCCCTTGACCCCGTGATTCTGGGGGCAGTAACGAGGTTGTTTCCCTCCGTTCGTTCCCGGGTGGCATGCGGGTTGTGCGTGTGTGTAGTCGTGGGGTCAAGCCACGGTCTGCTCACCCTGTGCGTTGAGTTGCTTGAGTGCCTCTTTGCACGGTCGGGTCCGTCGCCCTCCCGTGAAGCCACCAATAGGGGGGGTGCCCTCCATTAGGGTGGGTCGGGGGGGCTCGGCCCTCCCTGGTCTGATGGTTGTGGAGGGCCTCAGCAGGGTACATTTGTCGAGCTTCTAGCTCCCGCTCAGCTCCTATTATGCAATGAACGCTGAGCGTGAGCTAGGTGTGAGACAGAACGTTAGGTTATGACTATAACCAAGTTCTGTTAACACTTAGTGAACGCTCAGCGTTTAGACGACGCTGCAGGCCCTTGATTTTTCATTCATTCATTGTGATGAAATTTGTTGGGAAGGAGATGAGTGTGTGGCACCACCCCTGCTTATATAGGTAAGCGGATGGGGGTGTGGCCAGATGAATGCTGGCATTTAAAGGTACATTTGTGAAATTATTCAGTGTATATATGCTGAAGCGAGATATATGCAATGAACGCTGAGCGTTCACTAAGTGTTAACAGAACTTGGTTATAGTCATAACCTAACGTTTTCAGGACCCCTTTTCTCCTACTGCTCTACATCGCCAATTTAATCAACTAGTGGTCCACTCTATAGACCACCGCAACACTTTCGATATTCTGAAATCAATTTATGAATGTGGATGAGAGCCTTGACATTAAGTCGTTGTAGCTACAGCTGTGGGGGTGCTGGAGACATGATCCAATAGACTTTTATACGCCAGAGTCTCCTGAACACGGAGAGACCAATCCCAAGTCGATCGGCACTTTCTCGTCCGTGACTATAGCTTGGCCGAGAAAGTGCCAATCGACTTGGGACTGGTCTCTCCGTGTTCAGGAGACTCAGGCGTTTAAAAGTCTATTGGATCATGTCTCCAGCACCCCCACAGCCGTAGCTACAACCACTTAATGTCAAGGCTTTCATCCAAATTCATTCATTTTCTCCCACCGCTCTCTCTCCCATGAGCTCAATGTAATGCGGAAGTGCAGTGGTCTATTGGATACCCTTTAGGGTTAGGGTTAGGTTAACGTAATGAGTAGAAAATGTTAATCGTATAGGTAAGTACAAGCAGCTGGTTAAATGTCGTTTTTGAACCGCGTAAATGTCAAGCATTTGACATTTTAAATATCAATACAACATAATGGCTGATGTTTTCCTTGGTACAACCATGAGAATGCCTCGGTATGCCACTGTATTTGCAGGGCACTTCAATTAGACCTCTCACACGGTCATGTCATTATGACATCATAAGCCCCGGTGCATTTTTTCACGATCTATGGCAGAAATGAACAGTCTTTTCCTTTACCGTTGACCAGTAATTCTGTCCTTGATGCTTCATGTGGAGTTAATAGGAAAATTGCATTTTTCCAAATGATTTTATGTTTAGTTATCATTCCAATTTCTAAAAGCCAAATTGCTGACCCGAAATGCATGTTGCAGAGAAGTCACCGGCGCGGGTGACGTCGGGGGACCTGATCTGCAACGCTAAGCTCGTTTTGGCTTGCAATCTTTCCTTTTTTCCTCTTTCTTTAACTGCCGCTTAAAATTCCAAATCCCCTGTCGTATCGGAGAGAGAGAAATGTATATTAGAAGTTCACGGGACCACAGCTACATGAATCACAGACAAAGCTAGGAGCGATCTATTAATGGTCCATTCATTTAAAAATAATGTGTCAACCGTGAGAGGCCTATGGCCCTGTGTAGTTTAGCGGGTGGAGCAGGGCACTAACACTGCCGTGTTTATAGGTTAGGTTTCCACTGGGAGCCACTCGTACTTAAAATGTATGCACTTAACTCATTCACCGCCTTAACCTTCCTGAATCCTCAGCTCATAGTCAGCCTGAGGGTTCCGGAATGTTGAGTTTGAAAAATCTTCTCCCTTTTTACTATGAATCCTATATTTTTAAGGTTTTATAATTGACCTGTTGCCATGTAGAGCACTCTTTTTATACAGTAGCCTATTTTCTAGAGATTAAAATGAAAATGAAGGACTCTTTATAAACTATCGTTATCGGCCGTTTATGTTACCGATTTCCTGCCGTTTTATTAATCATCTTTAAAGGGCCCTAGTGGGATAATTCTTTAAGATAGCATGGAGATATGGTATCATATTAATATAGAAATGTTGATGAATACAAAGGTACCAGCCATGTCATGCCTCCCTAGAGTCAGACACAAATAAGGATCAGGTTCATCTGTCTCCAGTAGCCCCAGAGAGACATGCAGGTGCATGCTAGCCTAGCTTAGCACAAGTACTGGAAGCAGTAGGGATCAGCTAGCCTAGCTTAGCACAAGTACTGGAAGCAGTAGGGATCAGCTAGCCTACAACTCCAAAACTGACATACTCGTCTGATTCTGGGGAAGATGGCCAATAAGTGTATTTTGTTAAATGTTGGAGTGCTCCTTTAAGCTAAAGAGTACAGTACGTACGCTTTCTAACGGTGCTGTGGTTTCTACAGGGCTGATTCGTCTACGGGCCACTCCCCCACCCAAGCTACAGGGCCTGGAGTATGTCCTCAATGTAACTGCCACCGATGACAACGCATCGGGGGGGCCCCACTCTCTCTCTTCGACCGCCCGTGTCATCGTCGGGATTGATGATGTCAACAACAACAAGCCCATTTTTGAAAAGGTGAGAAGATATATTGCGTCAGAAAATACCTTTTACACAGTTTAAGGGTCTCGTGGTGGTACATCAAAAATAACTAACTACTAACATTCGTACCATCTTTTACTATCATGGACTTTGCTACTAAGGAATCGACCTTGCCTATATTACTACCTACTATGCTATTATGTCTCTACTACTATGCACTCAAGACTGTAGCACAGTCGAACAATGTTACTTACCCTTAGCTGCCAGAGTTATACCCTTCCTGCTGATTTATAAGTTGCTAAATGACGAAATGTAACATGATGTGACCTCGTGAACCTTGTGGGTTCGAGGTCTGGAACTTGGCCTGTTGTGTAGCAGGTCACTCCCCCTGTCTCCCATCTTTCCATATCACTGTTCACTGCATACCATTATTCAATTATTCAATTATTCAATTCCTGGCAGTGGTACCTCCGGCTTGGTCAGGCAGTGTTTGCTCGTGGGAAGCCGGTGGGGGAGGGGGGGGGGGGTCCTGGTTGTTGTAATAGCGACTCCTACTGGTCGGTCGGGAGCATCTGTTTAGCGGGAAGGGGATCTGGGGGAGATAGCGTGAACCTCCCAGTGAAACTCCTCGCTGTCAGGTGAAGAGAAGCGGCTCTCACATGTATGGGAGGAGGCGTGTGGTTAGTCTACAATATCCAGACAGTAAGGCAGCACAACAACCAGGGGGGAATTGGCATGATGATTAAAATATATATATTCTTTAAAAAAAAAGCTAAATAAATAAATAAAATTAGTAGCACAAAACCTTTGCAGGTAAAATAATTGAGTTATAGTTGAATACACTGTGTGCATCTTCCCCCCCCCCCCCCCAATAAATAATAAAAAAGGGGGGGGGGTAAAGAGAAATAACCTGCTGAGAAGAACCCACCCTCCACCCACCCCCCTGAATTAAGAAAAAACACATTCCTTTTTAAGAAGATGACATTTTCTTATGTCAAATATATATATATTTTTTTTATCAAATCTTTTTTATTTTTTCCTTTTTTACATGAAACAAAACACAGCACAATACAGACACCACAATAACAAACAAAACATCACCAGACAGACACACCAACAATAATAATAATAATAATAATAATAATAATAATATAATAATAATAATAATAATAATAATAATAATAATAATAATAATAATAATAATAATAATAATAATAATAATAATAATAATAATAATAATAATAATAATAATAATAATACAATAATGAAGAAAAAAAAACATACTGACAAGACACCTAATAATTCAATGAATAAAAATGAAATAGATATAATACAAATTAAATATACCAAGGAAGGAACAGGAAAAAAGAAAAACAATTGCTATATAGTGAACATCTTGAGCCCCCTCCATATGGTGATGTGTGCCCTGAATTGAAACAGGAGATATAATCTGGGATTGCCTTATGTATTGAGCCAGAGGTTCGAGGGATAAGGCAAAAAGTCCAGGATTAAGAGGACAACCCTGTCTAGAAGAGCGCGAGACAGAGAAGAGTGGCGAGCAGAACTTCCCTGTTAAGATCATGGCCGAAGGCCCTGTGTAGAGAACTTTGATCATATGAATGAACCCCTCACCTAACCCCATCCTTCTAAGAACTGCCCACAAATAAGACCACTCCAATCTGTCAAAGGCCTTCATTGCGTCCAAGGACATGACAGCTGTAGGGACTGCGACATCTTTGCTGGCATCAATCACGTGCAGCAACCGTCTGATATTGTCAGTAACCAGGCGGCCTCTTATAAAGCCAGTTTGATCAGGGTGAACTAGAGATGTCATATGCCTTTGAAGTCGGATGGCTAGAACCTTGGCATATAGCTTGAGATCGGCTCCGAGGAGACTTAAGGGCCTATAGCTGCCACATTCGGTAGGGTCCTTATCTTTCTTGAGTAAAACAGATATAAGCGCCATATTGACATCTCTGGAAAAATGTCCCTCTTCGACTGAGTGTAAAATCATTGAAAGTAATAAGGGACTGAGTACATCCCAGAAAGCAAGATAGAGTTCCGGTGGAATGCCGTCCCAACCGGGAGCCTTGCCCCGTTGCATATCAGCAATCGCCTCCCTAAGCTCATCTAGTGTGATAGGTGCAGCTAACCGTTTAGCGTCATCTTCTGAGACCTGTGGTAAGTCAATTTGATTAAGAAAGTCCTCCAGCTTAGTATGATCAAAGACCACTTCTGACTTGTACAGGCTGGAATAAAAAGAGCTAAATGTATCATTAATCTTTTTGGGGTTGGTGGTTACCTCCCCCTGTTGGTTCTTAATGGAAGGGATATCAGCTAATTGTTCACTGGCTCATATCTTCATAGCTAGTAGGTGGCTAGGCCTGGAGCCGTGAAAGTAGTAGTGCTGTCTTGTTCTGTGCATCTGAAATTCAGAATTGGAGTTAATCCCTTTTTTCACCACCTTAATTTGAAGCTCCAGTCGACTAGAGTAGTTGTGCTGCAAAGAGGATATCAACGTGGCATGAATCTTTTCCAAGTCCACCAGCTTGGAGAGACGTCCCTTGCGAAGATTACATGCAAAGAGAGTAGTGTTACTTCTAATAAAACCCTTAACTGAATCCCATAGAATTCTGGGATCCTGTACCGAGCCAGCATTAAACTGCAGGAATTCAGTGAGCTTCTCTTTAAATTGCAAGTTAAACTCTCCATTTTTCAGCAGCGTTGAGTTAAAGCGCCATCTAGGGGCACGGGATGTTATTTTACTGAGAGAACCCTTGAGAAGGATACATTTGTGGTCTGAAAGTGCAATGGGCATTAAGTCAACATCAAAGCTATCGAAGAGACCGGGGAAGAAAAAACATAATAAATTCTGGAAAAGGTCTTATGTCTCGAAGAGAAAAAAGAGTAAGCTCTCGTGGATGGGTTGAGCGAATGCCACATATCAATTACCCCCATGTCCTTGGACCAGGCCTGTAGGCCAGTGGAAGCTTGTTTCTGATCAAAGGTTTCAGTGTGTTTTGATTTATCAATCGATGGATCCCAAACTGCATTAAAATCAGCTCCTACTATAAACAAGTAATCAGGTAGTTTCAACATAGCTGCAGTGAGTACAGCATAAAAGTTTGCATCATTTAGGGGCGTATGCAGAGACCAGAGCAATTTTTCGGTTAGAGTATTCCATTTTAGCAATAGTAATTCGACCATCTGCATCAGACCACTGTCATGAACCAAGCTCAAAGTACAGACAAAAACAAGGGAGACCACACAAGTACTTAAGGTTTTTAAAGAAAAGTAATTTAATTATGCTATTTAAACTATGTACAAACAAAATAAATTAAAGAATGAATGGATCAGTAATATCAGTAATGTAGTGAGTGCATGAGTGAGTCAGTGTGTGGTGCATGTAAATGATAATATGAGAAACAACCAAACCAAATTTAAACAAACAAAATGTCAGGACCAGCTTGGAGGAGAGACAGACAGACAAATGGAGAAGTCAGGCCTTTTACACAGGTGTGCCTCCTCCTCCTGACACACCTGCACAGGTGCGTCTGATTGCCAGTCTGTGGATGACAGACATGTTAATGGAACAATCCAGGTATATTCCTGAGTCCACCTGTAGGAGAGGGATGGGGTTGTCACACCACACATCTAACAGTTTAATATTCAAATTTCGCTTCGCTATTATGGCTACCCCACAGGACTTAGTGCTAAAAGAAGAAGAACTTATGTTATGGTAAAATCTATTTGCCAGTCTTGCATTATCAGCCATTAAAAGGTGCGTTTCACTCAGTAAAGCAAGGTCCACTTCCTTCCTTCTTAGCAACGTTAGTACCGCATACGGTAGATTATGTGGTAAATTAAGACCCCCTGTATTCCAGATCAAGATATTTAAATTAGCCATAGTCTAAAAGGGCTGCAGTATGACTGAATGTAATTCAGTAGAGCACTAGAACAGACACATAGCCACTCGTTAAGGTCCTATTGAGTTCCGAGCATGAGCATGAAAACAAAAATAAAATAGAGCGAGTTGAATGAAAAGAAAAACAAAAAGCAACGCACCCCCCACCCCCCTCCCCCCCATCAGATAACTTGTCCGATATCGATCAAACATCAGTTGGCCACTATGACTGAGCATAACAACCACAACAACATTATGTAACTTAACCATACCAAAAATTTGTATGGTATATTATAACAATTTAGAAAAAGGAACCCACTTCACTCATCAGAGAGAAGAAATCTATGCAAAGTTCAATGCGAAGTTCAATGTGCAGACGATAAAAAGCAGATACATTAAAACACAGCTCGTCTGAGTTAAACTTGAAAAAAGGCAATATGCATACCCATTGTTGCCCTATTGATGGACCTACTCCTAAAAATATCTCTGTTGTATGTGATGGTTTGTCGCGTGGTAGGTGCAGTTATGTAGAAGAGAGGGGTGTGGTCAGGAGTAACCTGGTGGATCTTAAAAATGAGAGATATGTACACCCCTTGTCTCAGGTTTCTGTTCTCATAACCTCTGTACCTAATGATACAGTCTCTGCCACAGTTAGTCTGAACAGCCCATCTGCCTTCAAGGATAGGAAAGGGCTTGGCCTAATCCATTTAAACATACGAAGCCTCCTTCAACAACATAAGTTAGACCATCTGAACATTTTAGTATCTCAGGCTGATCCTGATGTTCTGGTTTTATCGGAAACATGGTTAAAAAAATTTGACAATGACTCATCTGCAGCTTTACAACACTATAATTTATATAGAAGCGACAGAGCTGGCAGAGGGGGTGGGGTTGCAATGTATGTAAAATCCTGTTTGTCTGTTTCAGTATTGAATACCATCACAGTTCCAAAGTGTTTCGAATTACTTGTGCTGAAGGTTGATTTGGGGCCTTGTAACTCTTTAGTTTTGATTGGTGTCTATAGGCCTCCCAAAGCTGAGGCTAGTGCTACTGATACAATTATGGATATACTGTCATTATATTCTAATTCAGAGATGCTAGTGCCGGGTGATTTTAACTTGGACTGGTGAAATGCTGCATAGTTACCTGAAGGAGGTGAGTGGTAACCTCTGCCTTACTCAGTTGATTACTGAGAGCACTAGACCAAACCCTAAAGATCATGCTAAATCCACTCTCATTGACTTGATATTTTCTAACAGATGTGACAGGATCTCTGCTAGTGGTGTTTTTGATTTAGGCATTAGTGATCATTGTCCTACGGTCTGTGTTAGATCCACAAAGCTGCTGAAATCAAGACCGCGTGTTGTTCAAAGGAGAAATCTTAAAATCTTTAACCCCCAAACCTTTTTGGAGGACATTGCTACTAATAATAGTCTATGTTTAGCAGGGTCTGATAATGTGCAAACTGCACTGGATTCTTTTATAAAGACATTTAATTGCTTTATAGATAAACATGCTCCTTATAAAAGGACTAGGATTAAGGATAGGGTGGCACCGTGGTTCTCAAGTGAGCTGTCAGCATTATTTTCTGAGCGGAACTCTGCGTGGTCACGTGCTAGTCGCACTGGGGATACGCAAGACTGGCTTTCCTTCAGACAACTTAGAAATAGAACTACTGCAGCTGTGAGGAAGGCTAAATCTGATTACTTTTTAGACTTAGTCTCGAATTCTTACTTTAACCCAGCTAAATTCTGGGGTGCAGTAAACCTGTCAAAATATAACCCTGCTACATTGCCATTGTGTATTAATGTGGCTGATTGTAAAATCTCGGATCCTCAGGAAATTTGTCTTGCTTTCAATAAACACTTCATTGAGGCTGGGTCCTTATTTGACAGGTTGTCTACTGGGCTGGCTCCACTGGATGTTGACTCTGACCCTAGCCCAATCTTCGATCATGCCTCGTGTGTACCTACATTTTCCTTCCAGCCATTTTCATCTAGTGAAACTCTCAATATCTTGCAATCCATAGACCCTAAGTGTTCTACTGGTGTGGACAATTTAGACTCTTTTTTTATAAAACTGGCAGCCCCTGTCATTTGTGAGCCATTGTCACACATCTTTAACCTTTCTATTGCATCTGGCATAGTCCCGCAAGTGTGGAAATCTGCCAAGGTGCTCCCCTTGCATAAAGGGGGGGATAGGGATAAGATGGATAACTATCGTCCTATCTCCAAACTATCATGCCTAGCCAAAGCACTGGAGACCTTGGTAAACAACCAATTAAAAACCTTTTTCTCAAGTTGCTCAGTGCTAAGTACTCACCAATCAGGGTTCAGAGCAAATCATAGTACTATTACAGCTGTTACTTTGGTCACTAATGACATTATTTCAGCCCTGGACAATGGGAAGCATTGTGCAGTTCTCTTTGTAGACCTCTCAAAGGCGTTTGATACAGTAGACCATCACTTGCTTTTGAATAGTCTAGCTAGCATTGGCCTGGATAAAGCCGCTTGTGCTTGGTTTCAGGACTATTTATCTTCAAGGTGTCAATCTGTGAATTCAGGTAACTTTCAATCTGATTTCCTGCCATTGTCTAAGGGTGTACCACAGGGTTCGGTATTGGGGCCGGTCCTCTTTACAATCTATATTAATGATATTGTTTCTAGTCTTTCAGCACTAGCAGGTTGTCAGGCTCATCTTTATGCGGATGATACAGTTGTCTACTGCATTGCGGATACTGTTCAGGAAGCTATTGTGAACCTGCAGCTTGCGTTTGACACTCTCCAAAATGCTCTAGCTAAGCTCAAGTTAGTGCTTAATGCTAGTAAAACCAAGTCTATGATGTTTTCTAGAGCCAGGGTTATAGATTATGACATGCTACACCTAACAACAGCAAATGGTTTGTATATTGAAAGAGTTAGTGAGTATAAATATCTTGGTATATGGCTGGATGATAAACTTTCTTTTAAATTCCATATAGATAACCTAGCTACAAAATTACGGCAAAAGATTGGTTTCTTGTACCGTAACCGCGCTAGTTTTCCTATGTTCTGTAGGAAAAGAATTGTACAGGCTGTTTTTTTGTCAATATTGGACTATGGTGATGTCATTTACAGGCATGCGTCTGTGTCTACATTAAGGCCTTTGGATTCTGCCTACCACTCCGCGCTAAGATTTATTACGGGTGACAAATATGATACTCACCATTGTCTTTTGTATGAGAGGGTAGGCTGGCCATCTCTCTCGTTGCGACGTAGTTATCATGGGTATCTTTTTATCTACAAAGCAATTATTGGCAAACTTCCACCTTATATTACATCTTTGTTGGTCTGGAGTGCTGTCACCTACCAAACTCGTTCGAATGATCGGCTTGTGCTCAGGGTGCCTCGAGTTTGGTCTGAGCTTGGAAAGTCTGCCTTCTCCTACGATGCTCCGTACACATGGAATACCCTGCAAAAGACTCTAAAGCTCGGAACATTCCCGTCATTAATGGAGTTTAAAGGCATTGCACTTGACCTATGTACTGAATCATGTAATTGTTTTTAATCCATCATTGTAGTAATTGTAATTCATTGTAATTATTAACTGTTATGATATTTGTGTCCTTTGTTAACTCGTCATCACTGTAAATGAGGGAAACCTCAGTGCTTTCACGAGTATAAATAAAGGTTTGAAATGAAATGAAAAATGAAATCGTTGAGATAATACAGCTGAGATAAACCTTGAGCATTACCGTTCTATTGGACCAAAAAGTTATGGTAACGGTAGTGTTAGCTAGGAGAGTTGGATAACCAGCACGCCTTGAACTTAGCTTAATCAGGCTCAGGGCCTGTCATACATTGATTCACGTAGACAGCTCCGCCGAGAAGGGTCCATCCCCCTCTGCCGGCAGATACGTTAAAACACAGTTCGTCTGAGTGAAACTTGAAAAAAGTCAATATGCATAAGAAATCTATGCAAAGTTAAATGCAGAGTTCAATGTGCAGATGATAAAAATCAGATACATTAAAACACATCTCGTCTGAGTGAAACTTGAAGAAAGTCGATATGTATACCCGTCGTTGAGATAATACAGCGGATATATAACAAGCACGCCTTGTACTTAGCTTCAACAGGCTCAGGGCCCGTTATACCCTGATTCACCTAGACAGCTCCGCCGAGGAGGGTCCATCCCCCTCGGCCGGGAAGGCCATCCAGGACCAGGCCTGTTACACCCCGATTCCCGCAGCCAGCTCCGCCGAGGGGGGTCCGTCCCCGTCGGCCAGGGAGGATACCATGCCGCTTCGTAGGAAGTGTAGCGCCTCAGTCGGCGAGGTGAAGAGTAACAACACCGTGGCCCATCTTGACTTTCAAGGTGGCTGGGTAGAGTAGGAGAACTTCGATGCCCTTTTCACAAGCATAGTCCATAGCCTGAGAGAAGTCTCTGCGGCGTTTGGCGGTGTAATCGCTGAATTCCGCTGCGAATCTGAGTGGATGGTTATCCACGGTTGGAGGATGCTTCCTGGCCTCTCGCAGAAGAGCCTGGCGTGCAGCGAAACGCAGGCAGCAGAATATGAAGGTGCGGGGACGTTCACCCTTCTCCGGGGGAAAATTCTGTGGGCACACTCAATCTCCGGAGGGACGATGGACGGGAACCACTTGGGAATCATCCGTTCCAGATATTGAATCGGCGCATCACCCTCGACGCTTTCGGGTAAGCCGTAGACTCGGATATTGCACCTCCTATTTCGGTCCTCTAGGTCGGCCACCTTTTGTTCATAAATAAGCATCTTGTCTGTAATAGCTGAGATATCGGTGGAGTTGGACTAAAAATTTGTCTTGACCGTGGTCATCTCCTCTTCCATTCCCGAGAGCCGCATGGTCACGTTTGCTAGCTCTGCTTGGAACGAGTCCCATTTGTTAGCTAGCTTCAGCGTGCTAGCTTCAAGTTCCTCGCGGAATAAAGTTCTTATAAAATCTCTGTCTGCCTCATTTAACGTTCCTGTCGGGTTCAATATTTGTTTGGTCATCCTTACGATGTGTGCTATAAGTGTATGGCATGAAATTAACGTTGTTATAATGAATAATGTGAAGTGGTCGCTGAGCTCGAAAAAATCAAGCAGCCATCCGACCTGAGCGGAAACCGGAAGCCTCCTTCTTATGTCAAATGTTGTAACATTTAGCTACACCCTACACTGACAGAACATGGAGCCTGCATATCCCCCCCCCCAGAGATTTGTTTAAATAAAAAGGACAGAGACACCCGCTCGCTCCCCTCCCCCATCCCCATCCCAGGACCTTTAAATGAGAGTTACATACAGTGAGTATTCAAGGGCTATACCCGCTCCTTCAACTTCACAGCAGCAGACAACCAAACAGCGACATTAGACTCCTTGACCCCAATCACACGTGCCGTGGATATCTCCAAGTAGATCACGTCAAGATAAGTGAGAATCCATACCCTTAGACAGAGCTTCTCTGGGTGTTTCCAGCGTGTGGCAATCAGCTTCTTGGCAGCTGTGAGGCCAGCAAGAATTAGTCTTTTCATATGTGTAGTAGCTGACAGCTGAGACATGTCATTCAAAAGCAAAACAGAGGGAGATACAGGTATAGTCAAGGAGAAAACTAAAAATTATTTTGAAGTGGTCTTAAATATTTTGGTGGGTCATAATCAGCTCCAGTTTTATATCATCAATTATGGAAGGTTTTGTCCAGAATGACAACCGTAAAACACATCTCACTGTATTCAATATAAAAAAAATACACAAAAGTAAGTAAAAATAGGAGTACAGTAGATACGTGAAAACAAGGACACATGGTGTCATAGACGTGATGACCTCAAATGTAAAGTACAGGATTACAACATATTATGATGTCAAATGTACATCTAGCACAACAACACAGAAAGAGCAGAAAACATCAGCGATGACAAGCGTTGGAGCAGCACATTCACAGTGCCCATGGGGCGAAGAGATCGAACCCTTTTCGGGGCAGAGATCGAACCCGTTGTCCTCCAGCTCTCCTGCCACCAATTTTGAGAACTTGTAACAACCAGGCTAGGATGTGGAGATGTGGAGATGTGGACCCAAGTGCAGACAGGGGACACGGGAGGCAGATGTCATGGGAAACCAATAGCGGTGTATTTAATGAGTAGGACACCAGGCAGGCAGACAGGAGATACAAGGTAACAGGTGGGTGTGATGGCTGGCTGACTACTCAAGCCGAACAAACTACTACAGAGACAGACTGACATAATGGAACGTAGACACACAAAGGGGGTGAGGACAGACTGATGACAGCTGGTGATACGCATGAGGGAGTCACACGAGGACATCTGCAGGACCTGGGGGGAAACAGAGAAGAGGGGGGAGGCACTAGGGAGAGGGGGAGGACACAGGATAAGAGGGGGGGAGACACTAGGGAGAGGGGGGATACACTAGGGAGAGGGGAGGACACAGGAGGAAGAGGGGGGAGACACTAGGGGAGAGGGGGAGGACACTAGGGAGAGGGAGGACACAGGAGAAGAGGGGGAGACACTAGGGAGAGGGGAGGACACAGGAGAAGAGGGGGGAGACACTAGGGAGAGGGGGAGACACTAGGGAGAGGGGGAGACACTAGACAGAACTTAAAAGAACACACCAACATTATGGGAAATACACTTACCGTCTTCGCCAGTGTTGGACAAGTGCGTTCGGCTACATGCTAGCCTAGCTTAACACAAATTAATGGAAGCGGAGGTGTTTATGGCCAACAGGACTAGGCTAGCTGGTCCGTATCCACTTCCATTCAGTTGCACACAGCTACAGTAGGCTAGCTTGCACTACTTTCTACTGAACACACAGAGAGGAGATTGGTGTCTATCTTCTTGTCTGACTCTGTAGAAGCATTTTCCATAACGTTGGCGTGTTCCTTTAAACACTTAACCTATGAATACAACACTGCTTTGCACACACACACACACACACACACACACACACACACAACACACACACACACACACACACACACACACACACACACACACACACACACACACACACACACACACACACACACACACACACACACACACACACACACACACACACACACACACACACACACATAAGGCATTTGCTGAAATAAATATTTGTATCATGCAACTACAGTAGGATCTTCCCCCGGAATGCAGCAAGTGCTTCTCATCCAGTCATCCTAGACGTGATATTGGCTAGTTGACGCACTAGTTCCAAACAGACATTGTGATTGGACGAGATGCCACAGTTCCTACATGGCTTCCTCTCTCTCTCTCTCTCTCTCTCTCTCTCTCTCTCCTCTCTCTCTCTCTCTCTCTCTCTCTCTCTCTCTCTCTCTCTCTCTCTCTCTCTCTCTCTCTCTCTCTCCTCCAATCCAGATTTTTGTGTCTCTATTGACTGTTTTTAGTTGACATGTTTTAATAAAAGAACATCAAAAGTCTCTCCCTCCAATCCCATCTCTTTCTCTTTCTCTGTCTATCTTTCTTCCTATCTTTCTATCTACTGTATCTATCTCCATCTATCTTCTCTCTCTCTCTTCTCTCTCTCTCTCTCTCTCTCTCTCTCTCTCTCTCTCTCTCTCTCTCTCTCTCTCTCTCTCTCTCTCTCCTCGCTCTCTCTCCTTTCACCCCTCCTATTCTCTCTCTCTTTCTCTCTCTCTCTCTCTCTCTCTCTCTCTCTCTCTCTCTCTCTCTCTCTCTCTCTCTCTCTCTCTCTCCTCTCTCATCCCGTTTTGGGGTTACACTGCACAATGAATACATTAGCCCCAATCAACAGATTCGTCAGATAAACCTGGCCGTACAGGAACATAATTACTGCCATTCACTAGGGAATACAGTATGAAATTGTAACTGTCAGTGAAATGTAATGTTTGGTCTTGAGATGATTATTTTTTTTGGGGGAGGGGGGGGGGGGGGGGGGGGGGGTGTTGGGCGCTTGTCTCTGGAGGAGGGGGCACAGCAGCATGTACACAAAGAGCCATGCCTGTGAGCCCGCCACTAGCGGCTAAAACCGTGAGTGAATTACTGATTGAGTGAGTGAGTGAGTTTCCTGTCTATGAGATGCGCTCAGATAGAAGTAAACAAATTGGCTTTTAAAGTACTCAAAAAGTTTTGCTTTGCTTTCAAAAACAATCCACTCAATCAGTAACTACAGCATGCACTGCACCTCTGATTATGACACCCACATCGATGTTCAGCATCCTCCCCTCTCTCCCTCTCCTGCTCCATCACTCCAGCCATCCACTTTCCTCCTTTCCACCCTCTCTCTCTCTCTCTCTCTCATTTGTGCCCTAGTGGTCTCATTTCCAAGGCTTCCCTCCTTCCGTTTTCCCACGAGTCTGATTAGACCGTGCACACACCTCTCCTACTCTATCTTTAGGAACTCTGTAGGGATTTAATTAATTTACGCGAAGAGTTTCGTTAAAAAGAGTCAAAATAAAAAAAGGGAGAGAGAGAGAGAGAGAGAGAGAGAGAGAGAGAGAGAGAGAGAGAGAGAGGGTAAAAAGTGCCGTCTCATCACAATATCCTGTACCTGTTTTAATTAACTTCCTCTCCTTTAATTAGTACTGGCTCCAACCTCGGCGGTGAATGTATTCACAGCGACAGCATGTTACACTGCAGAGGCTTGGCGAGGAGGCCCAGAGACGCACTGTGTGCATTGTGGGAACTGTAATTCTGGGGCCAGGGGGACCTTTTATGTTTGATAGTAACGTGATCTCGTGAATAATTATCTAGCGGCCCGTATTGTATCTTCTGTTATCATACGTTTGCATTACCATCACCCCCTCCTCTCTCTCTCTCTTCTCTCTCTCTCTCTCACTCTCCCTCTCT
>NW_028173723.1:0-62615 GCF_963971535.1 Notolepis coatsorum | reverse complement strand
CTCCACCCTCTCCTCTCTCTACCCCTCTCCTCCTCCGTCTCCTCTCCCCTCTCCTATCTCTACCCCTCTCCTCCTCCTCTCTCCTCTCTCTCTCCTCTCTCCACCCTCTCCTCTCTCTACCCCTCTACTCCTCCGTCTCCTCTCCTCTCTCCTCTCTCTACCCCTCTCTCCTCTGCCCCCTCTCCTCTCTCTACCCCTCTCCTCCTCCGTCTCCTCCGTCTCCTCTCCTCTCTCCTCTCTCTACCCCTCCTCCTCTGCCCCCTCTCCTCTCTCTACCCCTCTCCTCCTCCGTCTCCTCTCCCCTCTCCTCTCTCTACCCCTCTCCTCCTCCGTCTCCTCTCCTCTCTACCTCTCTCTACCCCTACTCTCCTCCGTCCCCTCTCCTCTCTCTACCCTCTCCTCCCCGTCTCCTCTCCCCTCTCCTCTCTCTACCCCTCTCTCCTCCGTCCCCTCTCCTCTCTCTAACCCTCTCCTCCTCCGTCTCCTCTCCCCTCTCCTCTCTCTACCCCTCTCTCCTCCGTCCCCTCTCCTCTCTCTACCCCTCTCTCCTCTGTCCCCTCTCCTCTCTCTACCCCTCTCCCCTCCTCCGTCTCCTCTCTCCTCTCTCTACCCCTCTCCTCTCCCCACCCTCTCCTCTCTCTACCCCTCTCCTCCTCCGTCTCCTCTCCCCTCTCCTCTCTCTACCCCTCTCTCCTCCGTCCCCTCTCCTCTCTCTACCCCTCTCTCCTCTGTCCCCTCTCCTCTCTCTACCCCTCTCCTCCTCCGTCTCCTCTCTCCTCTCTCTACCCCTCTCTCTCCCCACCCTCTCCTCTCTCTCCCCCTCTCTCTCCTCCTCCTCCTCCCCCCTCCCCTCCTCCCCAGTGTCAGCAGTACCGGGAGCAGGCCTCCGTGCTGGAGAACCAGCCGACGGGGACGTTGGTGTTGCAGGTGCACGCCGTGGATGCAGATGAGGGCGCCAACGGGAAAGTGAAATACGGACTAATGCACAGAGACAGTGCCATGCCCGCCTTCAGGATCCACCCAGACACAGGTAGAATGTCATCCGTTTGGCAGAGATAGAATGGCTGTCTCTCAGACTCAGAACTAAACGGAGATAAAGACATTGGGGGGGCGATGATGCACCCGGTTGACATTTTGAGGCAGTGGGGAGAAGGTCAATTTCACCAGCAGTTATGACAAACTGATTCATTTCTGTTTCAGTCATACCGGCAATTAACTAAGTGCTTTTACTCAAGTAAAAAGTACAGCTTTGATCTGATCTGTATAGACACAGTCCATTAGTCTGTGGTCACTGGATAAAAAACCCCACTGAGATCTAACGTGCTTTGATGTGCCAGAAAATGCAGAGAATCAAGTGGCTTTGATTTGATTGCGCTTGGTATATGGCAGGGGTATTCAATTAGAATTCAACAAGGTCCAGTTAGAGAAAACTTCCTCAAGCAAAGGTCCGAACATCATAATGTCTAGATTGCGTTATGATTCAGTGCCATATATATATATATATATATATATATATATATATATATATATATATATATATATTTTTTTTTTTCTCCACTTTTTCTCCTCATTTTTCTATTTTTCTCCCATCCCAATTTCGCCTCGCCAATTCTCCCTTCAATTCTCCCATCCCCTGTCTCGAATGTTGCTAGACTATGCCTCCCACTGGTCGGCTGCAGTGAGGACGAAGCCTTGCATCACGTGTCCCCTCCGGTACACGAGGAGGCAGCTGTCGCATCTTTTCACCTGAACAGCGCAATCTCTCGGTGGCGAGGAGTAACGCGTGGGAGGCTCACGCTGCCCCCGATACTTCCTGATTCTGCTGCACAGGTGCACCAACCGACCTGTAGGAGTCGCTGTCCACAACGTCCAATCCCCACCCACCGACTTTCCCACCCTCTAACACTGCCAATTGTGTTAGTATGAACGACCAGCCAAGCCGGTAGCAACGGCGAGAGCATGGCTCGATACCAGCATCTCCTACGTTAGTGGTGAGCGCCTTGCCCACTGCGCCACCCAGCCGCCATATATATATATATATATATATATATATATATATATATATTGAAGTAGCCTAGTATTTGTATCAACGTCTGTATGTAGTCAACAACTGACTGTCAAATCAAATAAATTGTTATGGTTTGTAACCGACCCCAATCGCACAACACAAGACAGGTATGAGGGTAAGCCAAGAAACGGGCATTTATTGAAACAAAGGGAAACCGGCACTGTCCCTTTAAGGGAGAAACACAAAATACTGGAAATAACAAGAGGGGAAGGAACAGGCTAAGGGAACGCTAGGGGAAGGTTAAGGGAACACTAAGGGAAGGCTAAGGGAACGCTAGGGGAAGGTTAAGGGAACACTAAGGGAAGGCTAAGGGAACGCTAGGGGAAGGTTGGAAGAAACAGGGAGGAACTAGGAGGACCGGACGGGAGGACTAGGAGGAACTAGAGAGGGGAGAACTAGGGACAGAGGGACAGGTACTGGGGGACATAGGGAAAGAGGCCCGCGGAGGCGGGCTGGGGACGAGGAGGACTAGAAAGGGGAGAACAGGGACAGAGGCCCGCGGAGGCGGGCTGGGGACAGGGAGGACTGGGAGGACTGGTGGGAAACATCAGGGCCGCTCTGCAGAACTCTCTCGGCAGATCTCCGAGGTGGGTAACGGCGGCCGAGAGGGAGAGAGGAGAGGGTTAAAGTACAAAGGGGAAAACAGAGCAGATGCAGGAGAGGTGACTAGTCCAAATACAAAAGTTATCAAAGTAAAAACTATCTTCGTGTAAAATACACAAAGAGCAAAGTTCCAAAAACAATCCAAAAGTGAATACTATCTTCGGTGTGAACAAACACACAGTGGGAGATGTAACGTCCAAAATAATATCCCAGTGAAAACAAACAGAGGCACACGCTGGGTGAGTGACTGTCTGATTAAAAAGGTGGTTATCTTCAGTGTTAAGAAACACACGAAAACGGAGATGATCAAGACAGTCAAATAAACTCACCCAGACGTAATGCGTATAATGCGTAAAGGAGCTGGAACAGCAGCGGGGCGAGGGCGTCGCCACCGGGGAGCCGGCTGTCCGAGCCGAGGTCAGAGTGGTGCTGGAACAGGCAGCGGGGCGAGAGCGTCGCCACCGGGGAGCCGGCTGTCCGAGCCGAGGTCAGAGTGGTGCGCCACTGCTTGGAGTGCGCGCCGGAACCGAGAGACGCATCTGGGGTGCGTCTGCGTGGAGGAGTGTGCCAAGCTTGGAGGTCTGGATGAGGCGCGTCTGTGCGCTGGTACGGAGGAGCGTGCCAAGCTCGAAGGTCTGGAAGATGCGCGTCTGTGCGCTGGTACGGAGGAGCGTGCCAAGCTCGAAGGTCTGGAAGATGCGCGTCTGTGCGCTGGTACGGAGGAGCGTGCCAAGCTCGAAGGTCTGGAAGATGCGCGTCTGTGCGCTGGTACGGAGGAGCGTGCCAAGCTCGAAGGTCTGGATGATGCGCGTCTGTGCGCTGGTACGGAGGAGCGTGCCAAGCTCGAAGGTCTGGAAGATGCGCGTCTGTGCGCTGGTACGGAGGAGCGTGCCAAGCTCGAAGGTCTGGAAGATGCGCGTCTGCGCGCTGGTCTGGATGTGCGTCAGGTCGATAGCTGCGTGGGGGTCTGAAGTGGATCACTGGGATGCCTCCCGTGGAAGTCTAGGGAGCGCAGACCAGTCTCCCCCTCAGGCAACGGCGACAGCAGGCGAAGGCTGGAGCAACATCTCTACCCCGGAGAATCAAAACAGCATAGGCAGAACAGAGGACCTCCCGAAGGAGTCTTGATGTTTGAGAATATGATACGGCATGTTTACAACACGACCCCACGCCGAAACGAGGGGAAGAGCCCTGGTACTTAAAGCCCACAGGGGAACTAATTAGCCTGCCACCACAGGTGCGAGAGGTAATTGATAATCGAACTAAAAGTGTGAGTTCGGCACCAGACCAATCAAACACATAATGACAGGTAGTCCAGGTGTGGCCACTGAGAGTAAACGAGAGTAAAGAACGAGAGGGTGGGGGCTAGAGAGAGTGAGTGAGAAGGGAATTCCTAAACAGTAGGCTTAAAGAAAACAGAGAAAGTTGGTGAGCAGCGGACAAAACCTCACAGTACCCCCCCCTCAACGGGAGCCACCCGGCGACCCAAAAAAAATACAGACAGAGTGGCAGGGGGCAAAACAAGGCAAAAACAAAAGGTACTGGCCAAGCCAGCAGGGGAAGCCACCACAAGAGTGGGGCTAGCAAAAGAAACAGGGTCGCCGAGGGGTAACTAGGGTAGCAGAGGGGCAACTGGAGGAGCTGAGGGGTAACCAGAGGAGCTGAGGGGTAACTAGAGGAGCTGAGGGGTAACTAGAGGAGCAGAGGGGTAACCATGGTAGCACCGGGAAAAGGACTAGCAGAGGGAAGGTTAGCTGCCAGGGCACTGATAGCTACAGGGCCTATGCTAGCTGTACTGCTACATCAACATAGAGGCTGCGCAAGCTGCCGGAGCTAGGCTAGCAGAGGGAAAGGGTAGCTGCCAGGGCACTGATAGCTACAGGGCCTATGCTAGCTGTACTGCTACATCAACATAGAGGCTGCGCTAGCTGCCGAGCTAGGCTAGCAGGGGGAAAGGGTAGCTGCCAAGGCACTGATAGCTACAGGGCCTATGCCAGCTGTACTGCTACATTAACATAGAGGCTGCGCTAGCTGCCGGAGCTAGGCTGGCAGACAGGGCTGGACCAGCATGAGAGAACAAGCTAGCTGGAAGGACAGTCCTAGCTGTGTGAGATAAACTGACCTTGCTAGCTGAAAGGGCAGTCCTAGCAGTGGGAATACTGACCTTGCCAGCTGAAAGGGCAGTCCTAGCAGTGGGATAAACTGACCTTGCTAGCTGAAAAGGCAGTCCTAGCAGTGGGAGCAAACTGACCATGCTAGCTGAAGGGGCAGTCCTAGCAGTGGGAGAGAAACTGACCTTGCTAGCTGAAAGGGAAGTCCTAGCAGTGGGAGATAAACTGACCTTGCTAGCTGAAAGGGCAGTCCTAGCAGTGGGGATAAACTGACCATGCTAGCTGAAAGGGCAGTCCTAGCAGTGGGGATAAAACTGACCTTGCTAGCTGAAAGGGCAGTCCTAGCAGTGGGAGATAAACTGACCTTGCTAGCTGAAAGGGCAGTCCTAGCAGTAGGGAAACTGACCTTGCTAGCTGAAAGGGCAGTCCTAGCAGTGGGAATACTGACCTTGCTAGCTGAAAGGGCAGTCCTAGCAGTGGGAATACTGACCTTGCTAGCTGAAAGGGCAGTCCTAGCAGTGGGAGAAAACTGACCCTGCTAGCTGAAGGGGCAGTCCTAGCAGTGTGAGATGCTACACAAAAAAGTGGAGGCCATGCAGAGGGACCGGGTTAGCTGTTTGGGCCTGGCTAGCTACAGGGCCTATGCCAGCTGCAAGGCTGCATTAACATAGAGGCTGTGCTAACAGCAGGGGCCAAGCTAGCAGACCGGGGCCATGCAGAGGGAATTGGGTTAGCTGCCTGGCATGGCTAGCTACAGGGCCCATGCCAGCAGCAAGGGCTGCATAAAACATAGAGGCTGTGCTAGCAGCCGGGGCTAAGCTAGCAGACTGGGGCTCTGCTGAGGGACTGGGTTAGCTGCCAGGGCAAGGCTAGCTACAGGGCCTATGCCAGCAGCAAGGGCTGCATAAACATAGAGGCTGTGCTAGCAGCCGGGGCAAGGCTAGCAGACAGGGGCCATGCTGGTAGTAGAGGCCTAACAAGCTGCAGGGGGGTCAAACAGGGCTAACAGGGAAGCCAACAGGGCTAACAGGGGAGCTAACAGGCTAACAGGGGAGCTAAACTGGGCTAACAGGGAAGCCAACAGGGCTAACAGGGGAGCTAACAGGGGAGCTAGAGGGGAACTAGAGGGAACAAGAAAAAAAAGGCAAACTCAACATACACCGTCTGTGCTGGCTGGGGTCGTCGATTTGGTGGGGTCGTACTGTTATGGTTTGTAACCGACCCCAATCGCACAACACAAGACAGGTATGAGGGTAAGCCAAGAAACGGGCATTTATTGAAACAAAGGGAAACCGGCACTGTCCCTTTAAGGGAGAAACACAAAATACTGGAAATAACAAGAGGGGAAGGAACAGGCTAAGGGAACGCTAGGGGAAGGTTAAGGGAACACTAAGGGAAGGCTAAGGGAACGCTAGGGGAAGGTTAAGGGAACACTAAGGGAAGGCTAAGGGAACGCTAGGGGAAGGTTGGAAGAAACAGGGAGGAACTAGGAGGACCGGACGGGAGGACTAGGAGGAACTAGAGAGGGGAGAACTAGGGACAGAGGGACAGGTACTGGGGGACATAGGGAAAGAGGCCCGCGGAGGCGGGCTGGGGACGAGGAGGACTAGAAAGGGGAGAACAGGGACAGAGGCCCGCGGAGGCGGGCTGGGGACAGGGAGGACTGGGAGGACTGGTGGGAAACATCAGGGCCGCTCTGCAGAACTCTCTCGGCAGATCTCCGAGGTGGGTAACGGCGGCCGAGAGGGAGAGAGGAGAGGGTTAAAGTACAAAGGGGAAAACAGAGCAGATGCAGGAGAGGTGACTAGTCCAAATACAAAAGTTATCAAAGTAAAAACTATCTTCGTGTAAAATACACAAAGAGCAAAGTTCCAAAAACAATCCAAAAGTGAATACTATCTTCGGTGTGAACAAACACACAGTGGGAGATGTAACGTCCAAAATAATATCCCAGTGAAAACAAACAGAGGCACACGCTGGGTGAGTGACTGTCTGATTAAAAAGGTGGTTATCTTCAGTGTTAAGAAACACACGAAAACGGAGATGATCAAGACAGTCAAATAAACTCACCCAGACGTAATGCGTATAATGCGTAAAGGAGCTGGAACAGCAGCGGGGCGAGGGCGTCGCCACCGGGGAGCCGGCTGTCCGAGCCGAGGTCAGAGTGGTGCTGGAACAGGCAGCGGGGCGAGAGCGTCGCCACCGGGGAGCCGGCTGTCCGAGCCGAGGTCAGAGTGGTGCGCCACTGCTTGGAGTGCGCGCCGGAACCGAGAGACGCATCTGGGGTGCGTCTGCGTGGAGGAGTGTGCCAAGCTTGGAGGTCTGGATGATGCGCGTCTGTGCGCTGGTACGGAGGAGCGTGCCAAGCTCGAAGGTCTGGAAGATGCGCGTCTGTGCGCTGGTACGGAGGAGCGTGCCAAGCTCGAAGGTCTGGAAGATGCGCGTCTGTGCGCTGGTACGGAGGAGCGTGCCAAGCTCGAAGGTCTGGAAGATGCGCGTCTGTGCGCTGGTACGGAGGAGCGTGCCAAGCTCGAAGGTCTGGATGATGCGCGTCTGTGCGCTGGTACGGAGGAGCGTGCCAAGCTCGAAGGTCTGGAAGATGCGCGTCTGTGCGCTGGTACGGAGGAGCGTGCCAAGCTCGAAGGTCTGGAAGATGCGCGTCTGCGCGCTGGTCTGGATGTGCGTCAGGTCGATAGCTGCGTGGGGGTCTGAAGTGGATCACTGGGATGCCTCCCGTGGAAGTCTAGGGAGCGCAGACCAGTCTCCCCCTCAGGCAACGGCGACAGCAGGCGAAGGCTGGAGCAACATCTCTACCCCGGAGAATCAAAACAGCATAGGCAGAACAGAGGACCTCCCGAAGGAGTCTTGATGTTTGAGAATATGATACGGCATGTTTACAACACGACCCCACGCCGAAACGAGGGGAAGAGCCCTGGTACTTAAAGCCCACAGGGGAACTAATTAGCCTGCCACCACAGGTGCGAGAGGTAATTGATAATCGAACTAAAAGTGTGAGTTCGGCACCAGACCAATCAAACACATAATGACAGGTAGTCCAGGTGTGGCCACTGAGAGTAAACGAGAGTAAAGAACGAGAGGGTGGGGGCTAGAGAGAGTGAGTGAGAAGGGAATTCCTAAACAGTAGGCTTAAAGAAAACAGAGAAAGTTGGTGAGCAGCGGACAAAACCTCACATAAATAACGTATAATTCAATAATATTTCAACAATATTTATTGTAAATATTCACATTGAACTGGAGGGATTATAAATAATAAGGACTCACAGCTGTATGTGGAGCGAGACATGGTCAAGATGTACAGGGCAACTTTCCTCAGAAGTGGGAAAGCTGTCTCCGAGACCATTTGGATCCAGAAAGTGGCTGGGTCAGTTCCTACAAAATGCTGTTTGAGCGCCACATCTTCTTGGAGATCGACGAGGTGCATCTGGAGAGGCCCAGCATTTGCCCACTTGAAGTGCTTCCTTTGAGAACCCCCTGACATCTGTGATGAGGAATGGGTTCTGAATGAACAGGGTGACCTGCTGTACAAAGGCTGAAGCTGTCAAAACGTTTGCTGAAATTTACAGCTTATCAGCTTTTCAACAAAGTCAACAAAAGAAGACAGATCTCGCTGTCCCTGAACCTGTTCCTGCAGTGTTGAGAAGTGTACACAGTCTCCCTGCAGGTCTTCATTGAACAACAAGTTTCCTCTGGAAGGAGCAGACAGCTGTCATCAGGTCACAAACTGAATTGTCCATGCCCTGTTGCTTTAAATTCAGTTAATTCAGGTGTGAAGTGATATCAACCAAAAAAGCCACATACAATATCCATCTTCTTCTCATCTTCTAAACATTTTTTAAATGGTGTTGCCTTCACGCTCTTCAGCTGTGCCAGGAAAGCTGCGATTTCCCTTTGGATAGACCAGAAGCGCTCCAACACCCTGCCTTTGCTGAGCCATCGGTCGCTGTTGTGCAGCAGAAGGTCATCAGCATTTGCATCAACTTCCCTGAGGAATTCCCTGAGCTTGCAATGCTGATGGAAAGAGGATTCCCTGAGAAAGTTCATCATTCTCATCATTGTGTTCATCACCTCAGCATACTCGTCTGACAGGGTGGAGCACAGGACCGATTTGTGAATTATGCAATGATGAGAGATGAGCTCAGGATTGTCCTCTTTCATTCTAGCCACAGCTCCTTTCTCTCTCCCTACCATGGCAGGGGCTCCACTGTGGATACTGAAAGCACCTGTTTCATCTCTATTCCCCTCTTCATTAACACCTCCTTTATGGCCAGGTAGATGTTACATAGAGTAACAGCTGAGCATCGTCAGACACATCAGTGGACTCATCGACAGCTAAGCCTACGCATGGAGCCTTATGAATGGCTTCATCCAGCTGTGCTAGCACATCATGGGTCAATAGTTCCATTCTCTTTGTGGCTGATGATTAGAGTTGGGTACCGTTCACATTTGAACCGATACCGGTACCTTTTTTTCTGTACTTTAGTCAAAAATGTTACCTACCTACCTCAGTTGTAAAAAAATATTAATTATAATTATTTATTATCATTATTATTTAGTTGGAACAATTTGTTAATATATATATAATATATAATATTGCAGCAAGCGTTGTCTGCATCTAGCTTTGTAAACTTTAACCGTTTTCGGCTTGCCATTGCCCCGACTGCTTTGTTGTTGAATCAAGTCAAAGCCTAGGTAAGCGTGTATTGTGCGTGTGAACGTGCAACAAATTTCATAGGTTCCGTTTTGCGGTATACGAAACGTTGACGTCATCGGACTTTACCAAAAAAAATTATATATTTTTTTTACAGTACCGAAAGGTCTGGGTCCGGGTCCGGGCCGCGGTCCGCCTATTAGTGACCCCTGGTATATGGGATCTTCACACTGGGGAACCAGGAGATACAGTACCTGGCTTCAGAATCAGAACCAGTGCAGTGTCAGATACCACGATGCATGCAGTATCGATTGATTGATATGATATTTTTTATTTTTGTGTCTTACATACAGATGTATGCCCAGCCCATATGGGCTTACAAGACACATAAACAAGTATATAGCATACTTAACAATAAGTATATAGACCAAGATGGCCACAAAAAAGAAAACGAAATAAAACATAACAAGCTGTAAACAATGTACTTCAAAGAAACAAGAGGAATTCATATAAAATTATATAGGATATAATGTGTTTTGTCTCAAGTGCCATGCTTTCTCCATAAATCCTGCAAACAACTGAAAATCTCCTCCACAAAAAAACAACTCAACATAAGTTGCCAAAACAAATCCGGATTTACAAATTGAACTTTCTCAAATAAAACCCTCCTCAAGTCGGTGTATAAGGGGCAGTGAACAACTAAATAAAATTCATCCTCCACCACTCCCAGATCACAGAGAACACTAACCGCTCTTCCTCAGGGTCAGTGCATAAGTAGCACTAACACACTATGGTGATGATGAAATGGCCTCTCCGGTTATTTAGAATATATTACTAGTGATACAGAGTACAAGAACCACTTGGCAGAGTAAGATGGAGGAACAGCTGTTTGCAGTCAGACAGATGAAAATAGTCCCATAGGGGGACGTTAACCCTTTCACTGCCGCAATACCAAACGGTTAACCCTTTCACTGCGACAATACACAGAAGGTTAACCCGTTCACTGCCACACGACAGCAGGTTAACCCTTTCACTGCCACACTACAGAAGGTTAACCCTTTACTATCACATAACCCTTTGAACATTGCGTGTACTTGCGCGACGGTTGGTCTTAGTTTTCTGATGCGAACCCGGACACACCACTTGGCAGGCCAGAGACATCTGATTGGTTATTGATGCAGGGAGATGTTGGTTTTGGCCAATCAGATGTTTGTTGGCCCGCCAAGTGGTGTTGCCAGGGTCAGAAACGGAAGACCTCCGGGAGCCCGTGGAGAACCTTTAGTTGCGCGCATGCACGAGCTTGACAAGTGATGCAGAGCTCGCTCTCTTTCTGCTGGGCAGGTCAACTCACTCTCGCTCATTTCTCGGAAATGGCCTGCCACAGCTTTAACCCTTTCACTGCCACACGACAAAGGGTTAACCTTCTGTAGTGTGATAGTGAAATGGTTAAACGAGCTCTCGGGAGAAGTGCTGATGAGAAGTCAACATCGGACCGATGAAGCATTCTTAATCCCTCAAACTGAACGCCACCTGTTCTTTAACCGAATGCGCGTGGCCATGCATTTTCTAATTAGCATAAATATCGCCTGCCCCCCCCCCCCCCCCCCCCAAATACTGCGTAAGGCCAGTCGTAGCGTTGTGTGCAGGACACGGTGAAGCCATTTTAATAGCACCATGTTATTCCCAATAACACGCCGCCTAAAAAGCTCAGAAAAAGCTAAGAAAGAAAACGATTTACGAATGCTGAAAGAAGCGCCGCTGTCTGAGCCGAGCAAAGAGGAAGAGCGGCTGCAGCCAAGGACGAGGAGAACTACAGGAGCGGCACAGAAACATGTGTTGCTGCTGTCATCAAAAGGAACATGAACTGGAGGAAATAAGAGATAGAGACGTATTGCCAGTTGCTGCCAGGTGATCCATGGCAGGAGCAGAACAGAGGGAGGTCTCTCTCTATCTCTGGAACGGATTGAAGACCGTGTGTGTCCAGTCTGACATTACTTTATAGTGATCAAAGCAGACACCTAAGGCTCAAGCCATATAGCCTACTGATGATGCTGGCAATCTACTCTAAAAGCAAGCATCTTGTAATCCCAAAGGTAATGAGGTACCAAGTAACTTATTCTCAAACCTTTTATGTGTTCTCCCACTACTATATGCCTTTTTACTATACCTTTTTAGATAGGCGATAGGCCTATACCCATTAATTACTACTATTAGGCCTATTTATTTCTATAATTATTTAAATATGATTATGCAGTACTTACTTACTTACTTACGCCTGCTACCCCTTCTGGGGCATAGGCCGTCAACAAGTGATCTCCAAGCATCTCTGTCTTGAGCTGTTCTCTCCAGTTGGTTCCAGGTCATCTTCATGAAGATTATGCAGTAGTGATGTGCATTATATTTCTTTTTCAGTATTGGTATTTTCTTCATGTTCACCAATATGAATACAACATTTGTCTTATGCATGGAAACACTAGCATTAATATTAATAGCATGATTAATGATCTGTGTACTTTCACTCTTGTTGAGCAGTGGGACTGTACCCTCGAACAACAGTTCTGCAGAACTCTTTTTATTTGTATTTTTTCAAGATATTTTTAAGGGCATTTCTGCTTTATTGGATAGGACCGTTAGTGACAGGAAATTGTGGGTTGAGAGAAGGACCCAGGACGTTGTGATTACACGGTATGTGGTATGGTGAGCGAATACACGGTATTATGTGGTATGGTGAGCGATTACACAGTACAGTATGTGGTATGGTGAGCGATTACACAGTACAGTATGGTATGGTGAGCCATCAGGACAGCCCAGTTTAGCAGAACTCTTAAAATGTGATCGTACCAAGGAGCAAATCCAAAATAGGAGAAATTTGGCGAATGTCACAAAATTGCTCTTAAACTGTTTGTATGCACAATTTAAGATCATTTCTGTGTGTATTGTTCTTAGACGAGGCCCAATGTCTCGTGCTAACAGTGCTAAGAAGCCATTTTCAGGATATACAAAACTCTTGTGCAGGTAAAGAAGTTAAAACTTTAATGATGCGTTATGATTTGATGATTCCATGTAGACTCAGGCAACACGCACACAATTGTGTGGAAAAAACATGTAATTTAGCAGTTGAGTCGACACTGTCCTCAATAGACATGCTTGGCTAGGCATTATAGAGAGAGAGAGAGAGAGAGAGAGAGAGAGAGAGAGAGAGAGAGAGAGAGAGAGAGAGAGAGAGAGAGAGAGAGAGAGAGAGAGAGAGAGAGAGACATAGAGAGAGAGAGACATAGAGAGAGAGAGAGAGAGAGAGAGAGAGAGAGAGAGAGAGAGAGAGAGAGAGAGAGAGAGAGAGAGAGAGAGAGAGAGAGAGAGAGAGAGAGAGAGAGAGAGAGATTGTATAATGTTGTTTGCTGTTTATGTCATAATTGTGCTTTGGCAACATTTGTGAAATTTCATGCCAATAAAGCTTTTTGAATTGAATTGAATTGAGAGAGAGAGAGAGATAGTACAGTCGATGGGACACAAGAACTCTGCCATATTCCACTGAATTAACCGCTTTCAAAGCTAAATGATGTGTGGCTACATGGTCCTCACTCAATGCACCTTAACACTTTGAGTGCCAACGACGAGATTTGTCGTTAGTTCATGCCAACCGTTGAGTGCCAGAGAGACGAGAGATCTAGTTTTTTATCGCTATTTTTTTATTATCGATTTCCATAAATTTTTCATCAATCTAGCCTCACGTTACCAGTGGGGATCTGTCTGAACTCGAACAGGGAAAATACCGCCCCCTATCGTCTCTCCGGATGGTACTGCACCCCTTTGGATTGGATTGAATGAAACGCATGGAGAAAAAAAAGTCCTGCTTCCACATTTTACTTGTCAGACAAGTAACCGGAGACGATCCAAGTAATCGCCCACCACCAGAACAGCGGAAAATGTGTGTTTCCAGTACCCAGCGTTGGATCAATAAACACGGTCGATATTTGGAATGGCGATCAGGAATTGGAATAATCTTTTTGTAGAACATCTGATTTGAGGTAAGGAATCTATTTTACCAGTCTTGGGATAATCAGAGCTATTTTCACCTATATATCAGTGTGTGCCATATGTGTGTACGTGTGTGTCTGTGTGTGTGTGCAATCAGGAAATAAGATAATGGATTTTTCAGCCCGCTTCTATAGCGTGCATAAGTACACATATACTATCGATAATCTAGCGTTTATTTGAAAACGATTAATAAATAGGCCGAAAAATTACAACGTGTTTTGTGTATTCCAGTGTATTCGAGTAAAGGGCGATTATCACAGAATCTTCTGAAATGTTCTGAAACTTTCCAAAAACGAGCGTTTTTCAAAATGGTATAAAACGGAAATTAACCGATTAAAAAACAATCCGTTTTGACGATGTTGACTGCAAACAAGTCATTGATAAGCGACGGCCATATTAGACACATAGCCATCATTTAAGATATAGTTTATGCGTTTGCAAATATGAGAGCTCTGTCATTGAAGTGGGTGGTGGCACGCAACAGGGTTCCGGGGCAACGGACCCGTGACACTCAAAGTGTTAAATGTGTCCCTTTAAAGAATAATTCCAGGTATCTTCAACCTAGTGTTAGATTCTGATCAATCAGCCGGTATCACGTCTTCTTGTGTTATCACCTCTCCATGGTCCCTCTGCGTTGTGTACTTTTAATGATCCCGACGTCTCATATACTGGCTGTAACAATCCTTATCTCTCCCCGTTAGTGCGATCCGCAAACCATAATAATTCTCCACCTTCGTAAGAATTCGACACTTCGACAACGTACTACCTTACAAGGAAAAGCGTTGTTTATTTTCATAAACAGAAGCCTCAGTTCAGATGTTAACAGAAGTCTATTCTAATGATCTTTTGGTGTGTTCAGTCTATCGTCCTTCTGCTATTCAGTCCAATGGTGGCTCAGGCCTTGTCTAGCCAGAACCCTTCTCCCGTTAGCCGAAGCTAATGATGATGTGTCATTCCCCCCCACTGGCGAGGGTGAGAGGGATGAGAGTCTCTGATGATTTCTTCCCTCCTGTGGGATTCGTTTCTTTGGTCTGATTGTCTGCCCTTTCCCAGGAACCACTGTTAGATTTATATGATTTTCGTCATAACAACGACGGCCCGCCCCTCTTCTGGTTGTCATGCGACGCGCTATCATGACAACTGCTTATAACCTTTCACACATCAAAACGTTTCATTACTGTTTCATTAAGGATGTCACCCCTCTGGGAGCTCCCGTAGCTCACAGCATATCTCGGCGCTATTTCTGCGTCGGGGAAAACCGTGCTCGTCACGGATCTGGGGGACACGAGTTCGATTCCCGGACCCGCCGTCATTTCTCAGAATGTCTTCCCCTGCTCTACATCCCATTTCAACCTGTTTCTGTCGGTCATGCTTGACCAGAAAAGCGATAAACACTAAAAAAAAAAGTAAAAAAAAAAAAAAAAAAAAAAGGATGTCACCCCTCTCCCTCGCTCTGTGCCGCTATCAGCTTGTTGATGTACTGGGGAATTCAAAACAGTCTGCTCGCTCAGTGTGGTGCTCACTAACACCCTGCTCGCTCTGAACCACCATCTATCACCGTCTGCTAAGGCAAACACATTTCTGCCCTCTCTGACCTGGCACCGTTAGATGTGGTCATCCCCCCCCAATCTATACATCACATACACATTCACTAGACACTACTATTCTGCTATCATACTGACAAATTACATCCAAAAACCTCATTGTGGTTCATGATCAACATGATATTGGTCCAAATCAATAGTTTTTTTGCCAGATGATAAATAAAATGAGGGTCTAGATCAGGGGTTGGCAATAGGCGGCCCGCGGGCCGAAATTGGCCCGCCAGCAATAATTTCCGGCCCGTCAGTTTATTTTGAGAATATGATATTTATTTTATTTTCATCATATTATTTTTATTATATGCATACTTTATGTTTTATCCATGTTGAGAGTGAATAACAGGTATAGGCAGTGAGGTGCAATGTACCATATATATAGGCTTGCTCAAAGTGAGGTGGACAGCACGTGGTGCTGAAATGGGAAACACAAGTCCATGAAATAAAAACACCAGTTCAAGCTTTATATTTATTCATGACTGACGGCACCACACATGCATGTGAACAGTAATGCAATTAAAAACAATGCAAAAACAATGCAATTAACTTTAAACAAAAAGAGTGCTTCAAGAAGCTCCTGAAATTACGGTGCTATAGGTATTTGAATTACGAGACATTCGGAAGTCCATTAGTTCCATTTCCAGTGCAGCTTCATCTAACAAGGTTAACTATCATAATCGATCGTCCCACTATATTCCTTTATCCGTAATTGATCAGTCTCCCCAGTTAGTAGCTAGATTAATATATTTAGCGGAAGTGTCAATAATCGATCGCGGGGGATTCCCCAATCTGGATGCGTCAGCCCCAGTCTCCTCCGTAGACCAGACCGTCTCATTTAACAAGACGAGGCTTGTTTGAGATTCAATAAGTATAATAATAAGTAAGACAACGGATAAGTTTAACGAATTCCATATAAATCAATAGTTTTAACATTAAACATTCAACATTAAACCGGTCCATGGCCGTCAGATAGACGGTTGCGCGCGCGTAATGTAGGATAGACCGATAGAGAGGCGCAATGGAAAAAAGACAAAGGTATAATGTTCAGTGCATGTATATGTCATTTACAGTTTATTATGCCACCTATGCAGCTCGTTTATTTTGACAGAGTTAAACATTTTTCACTATCATTATATTAAATTAGCCATTGTTTTTGGTTCTGGCCCGCCATTCAATGGCTTGGGGAAAAATTGGCCCGCCGCCAAACCTAATTGCCGACCCCTGGTCTAGATCACAAATAACTGGAATTGTCTTTTAAATCATTTAGATCAGCTGAATACTGCAATGAATGTAACATGTTTCTCATACATATTCTCAATAGCAATATGAGGTCGATGCCAGGGATGCATTAGAAAAAAGACATTTCCAATTATCATTATAGTAATTTGAATAATTATTAATGTCACGCTGCCCTTGGACAGTATAAATTAATGGATGACTGATAAGACAGCCTATATGGAGGTTAAGTGGGCCAGTACTTGAAGGGGGAAAAACAGCAATTTCTTAAAATGTATATTATTTAGGGGGTAATACAACATGCTCGAAAAAAGCTCATGCCTACGCATTCATCGAGAACGCGCTTCAAACCCTTTTGGGGAGAGCGTCATCAAAGTAATCTCGTCAGGCAGCTCGATGTTGGAAATGAATGGAGCGCGAAATTGCAGCGAAATTAAAACTGCAAATACATATTCAATAATAGGCAGAATAATGTTTTCTGGAAGAGGAAAAGCTTTTAACCTAGGGCAGGCAGGTATATCTTACATTTCTGAGTTTGTTTGTTTTCCAGCGTCCATTGATTTTGTGAGTTAGGGCATCAGTGCAGGCAGGGCTCGTTGTACTGCACGGTCGTGGCTTGATACATGTCTGCAGTTACTCTCAATGTCCATTTCCTGACTCATAATGACAACATATTGCAACCACTATCACCATTGCTACTCTCACTCAACTCCGCACAGCACCGGTAAGCGTGACTTCAGAATCCGACTTGTAAAACAAAAAGCAAACGTTGAAATTTACGAGAGCACTTGCCTGACACAGCCTCTGCGTATTCGATCACCCGGCCCTCTGCCTGAACCGCTCGCGCTTTCCAGAGAGTAAACTCACAAAATCAATGGCTACAGAAAAACCAAGAACTTACAGAAATGTTACTTATACCCGTCCTAGCTTTACAAGCGCTTTGTCTTCCAGAATATGGTAGTCAACCTGTTATTGAATCTGTATTTTAAGTATTAATCTTCCTGTTATTTCACGCTCTGTTCCGTTCCCACGTCACGCTCTCCCCAAAAGGGTTTGATGAATTCTCTATGAATGCGCAGGTGTGAGTATAGTGCTGCCTCTTCCCCCTTAACCCTTTCACTACCACACTACCAAAGGGTTAACCCTTTCACAACCACACAACAGAAGGTTAACCCTTTCACTACCACACTACATACGGTTAACCGTCTGTAGTGTGGTAGTGAAAGGTTAACCTTCTGTAGTGTGGTAGTGAAAGGTTAACCGCCTGTAGTGTGGTAGTGAAAGGTTAACCGTCTGTAGTGTGGTAATGAAAGGTTAACCGTCTGTAGTGTGGTAGTGAAAGGTTAACCTTCTGTAGTGTGGTAATGAAAGGTTAACCGTCTGTAGTGTGGTAGTGAAAGGTTAACCTTCTGTAGTGTGGTAGTGAAAGGTTAACCGTCTGTAGTGTGGTAGTGAAAGGTTAACCTTCTGTAGTGTGGTAATGAAAGGTTAACCGTCTGTAGTGTGGTAGTGAAAGGTTAACCTTCTGTAGTGTGGTAGTGAAAGGTTAACCGTCTGTAGTGTGGTAGTGAAAGGTTAACCTTCTGTAGTGTGGTAGTGAAAGGTTAACCGTCTGTAGTGTGGTAGTGAAAGGGCTAACATGTCGTACTACCCCCTAAATAATATACCTTTTCAAAAGATGGCCATTGTTCCCCTTCAAATGCTGGCCCACTTAACCTCAATCTACCTGTCCTCTATCAGTCATCCATTAATTTATACTGTTCAAGGGCAGCCTGACATTACCGTACACAAAGTGATGGTTAATCATAAACGCAGGATTGATAGGAGGACAAAAGTGTTACTCAGTAATGAAACCATAACAAATGGAGCCATTATGATACTGTGTCCTTTCAGGCTCGTGTTTCTCCTCCTAAACCACTTAATCATAACTCTTTGGAGGGAGAGAAAAAAAACAACACTTGACAGAAGACTTTGGCCATTTTCTGGATACGACGTTAATCGCTTGTTTGCCGGCTGCTTGTACCTTTTCTTCAACTGATGGGTCGGATTGATGGATGGATGAATGGATGGAAGGATGAATGGGTTGACGGATGGATGGATGAATGGATTGACGGATGGATGTATGGATGGATGTATGAATGGATGGATGACTGAATGGAAGGATGGATTGATGGATGGATGAATGGATGGAAGGATGAATGGATGAATGGATTGACGGATGGATGTATGGATGGATGTATGAATGAATGGATGAACAGATGGACGGACGGACGGATGGATGGACAGTGGACGGACAGATAGATGGATGAACAGATGGATGGACGGACGGATGGATGAACAGATGATGGGTCGGTGAGCGGTTGTGGGTTGGTATAGACGTTGATGCGCCGGTGGATGGATAGACGGGAAGATGAAAAGACATGTTGTTACCGTGTGTTTCCAGGAGTGATCGTGACCGCCAGGCGCTTTGACAGGGAGCGTCAGAGGGAGTACTCCATCACCGTGACGGCCACCGACTGGGCGGAGGAGCCGCTCATCGGCATCTGCCAGCTCAATGTTCAGATCCTGGACCAGAACGACAACAGCCCCAAGTTTGAAAGCCTGCGCTACGAGTGTGAGTGATACCAGATGAATCCCTCCTAATCCGCCTAGCGACATCATATCATGTCACGCCACGGCGAAACTAGTTCGGCGTGTCAATCGATTGTCGCATCATCTGTTTTTCGTATGACCTGTTTGAATAAAATACAAAATATAAAGGCAAGGTGTTCGCGAACCCATGAGGACTGAGCGTACCGTCTTTTAGTCGTCTCTTAGCAATTCAAGTTCAGTTCACTCTTTATTACCGAGCAGTCGGGAAATGGTGGAAATAGTTAATAATAGCACAGATGAGAATTAGTTCTGTCATTCTCAAACACAAAGTGCAGCGGGGGACATAAGCGCAGGCAGACAGTGAGCGCTACAGAGGATGGAAACGCAAACAGGCAGGCGGTATCCAGGGTAGACTAACAAGTCTCTTATGTACGGGGATTGCTCCTGTCTAATCTGTGGGGTGGACTTGTGTAACAGTCTGGAGCTAAAACAGAGTACAAACATAAATCAGTTTAAAAATCTTTTAAATTAGTATCTGGAAGAGGAAGTGTGTTGATTGGGAGTATGTGTAAGATGTAAATAAAATAATAGAAGAAATTATGTATATCATATGGTATTTATTTAGTATAATATATTATATACCGTATTATTATATTTATATGTATATTTATATACATGTATTTTTATATATATAAATGTATTGAATTGTATAGAGATACAGCATGTATACATATAATTAACAATAGAAAAATAAATAAATAAATAAAATTATATAATTTGTGATGAATAGTTAAAAAGGGGTAGGAATTTAAACTTCCTACTCCTTTTTCGAACAGGGTGAACTATGATTTGTTTATCTGTTTCTCTTTTTGTTGTATTTAATATTTTTTTTAATCTTTTGTCTATGTCAAATGAACAGATATTTGTTTTTATACTTAAACTTAAATAAAAAAGTTTCATTAATTCGTCCCAGACTTCCTGAGAGAGGACACCATGATCGGCACCAGCTTCCTGCGCGTGGCAGCTCACGACGACGACTTCGGCACCAACGCCGCCGTCACCTACTCCATGTCTCTGGAGCTGCCGGAGTACCTGAGGGTTAACCCTGTCACCGGCTGGGTCTACGTCAACCAACCCATATCACAGGTTAGTGCTTTAACCCTGTCCCTGCCACGCTACAGAGGGTTAGTGCTTTAACCCTGTCCCTGCCACGCTACAGAGGGTTAGTGCTTTAACCCTGTCCCTGCCACGCTACAGAGGGTTAGTGCTTTAACCCTGTCCCTGCCACGCTACAGAGGGTTAGTGCTTTAACCCTGTCCCTGCCACGCTACAGACGGTTAACCCCGTCACCGGCTGGGTCTACGTCAACCAGCCCATATCACAGGTTAGTGCTTTAACCCTGTCTCTGCCACGCTACAGAGGGTTAACCCTTTCACTGCCAAGCTACAGGCGGTTAACTCTTTCACTACCACGCTACATAGGGTTAACCCTGTCCCTGCCACGCTACAGAGGGTTAACCCTTTCACTACCACGCTACAGAGGGTTAACCCTGTCCCTGCAACGCTACAGAGGGTTAACCCTTTCACTGCCACGCTACAGAGGGTTAACCCTTTCACTACCACACTACATAAGGTTAACCCTTTCACTACCACACTACAGACGGTTAACCCTTTCACTACCACACTACAGACGGTTAACCCTTTCACTACAACACTACATACGGTTAACCCTTTCACTACCACACTACAGGCGGTTAACCCTTTCACTACCACACTACAAAAGGTTAACCCTTTCACTACCACGCTACAGGCGGTTAACCCTTTCACTACCACACTACAGAAGGTTAACCCTTTCACTACCACACTACAGAAGATTAACCCTGTCACTACCACATTAGAAGGTTAACCATTTCACTACCACACTACAGATGATTAACCCTTTCACTACCACACTACCGATGGTTAACCATTTCACTACCACGCTACAGAAGGTTAACCCTTTCACTACCACACCACAGAAGGTTAAGTAAGTAGGCAATATTCCTTACTTGAAAAGAACTTAAAGCGTATTGATTGTTTGTGTCCTTGGTGTGACATCACAGTAAGGGCTGTTCTGAACAGCTTGTTTAATCGCTGACGCCTTTTTCGGGTAACAACCCTGGCCAAATGACAAAGAGTAACTAGGTTATTTAACAAAAAAAGGTTATTTAGGTCCTTCACCAACAACTATTTGTTCCATGTTGCTAAGGGATGTAAGGTACCAGTTCCTATACTGTGATTAAAAGCCTCTTGTGTCACGACTCGACATATTGAACCCAATGTGCCGATTAAGGGGAATCGGCAGACAGTTCTTGTTTAAACCCAGTTTGGGTATATTTAATAATAAGAATAATCAGGTATTCAGGCATGGGTCGATACACGGGGGGAGTACTCATACAGTCCAGGGGCGTGCACGGGACAGGAGAGTCAGACAGGCAGGAGTCTTGATTGATTGATTGAAAATGTTATAAAACCTGTTAAGCTGTAAGGTCCCCCAATTGGGGGACCCTGCTGTTTTTATCATAAATCGATCAATACAGACCGTATTAGATCCCCACATGGGGTATCCTTGGAAAGCCACACTCATTGGCTACAACCCTGGCCAAAATATTTTCGAGATCGCCAAATGATTGATGGAGATAGAGCCCTGGGAGTCGGGGGTGGTAATGTGTACTTTGGCGCACGCCTCACATATCGGCATATTATATCGGCATTATCATAAAACCGCAAAAAAAAGGAAATGACTAAATCCTGATTTAACACTGCCATTGGAAAGAGGAGCCTTCTCCCTGTCCATAGATGTATGATTTGGCCATAATAAGGTCAAGGTCAAGTTCAAGGTCAAATATGGATTTATAATTTAAATGGATTATAATTTATATAATTATAATTATACCCCCAGGTCCTTAGATGTTCCTAGATACCAAGAACATGCAAATTGACCTTGTAGAAGTGGAGCAATCTAACATTTACTTAGGCATGTACCTTTAGGTAACATTTCTGAAAATAGGGCTACAGCTTAACAGATTGCAGAATGGGTACAATACAGTATGGCTCAATACACACAATTGTTAAGGGGATGCAGACCAGAGAAAGACTTTCGTCTTGTTTACATCAGGGTCCCCCATTTTCAATTCATCATGATGAGTCGATACACGGGTACAGGATAGTCAGCCAGACAGGGGTCAAAACAGGTACAGGGTAGTCAGCCAGGCAGGGATCAAATGGGTGCAGGTCCTCATACGTTCCGGGAAAAGGCAAGGAGAGTTGTCAGGCAGGCAGGGATCAGAGCACGTCTTATTGAGAGCCAGAGATCAGGGTGAAGAGCCAGGTAGGACTGCGGGGAAGGAGGACAACAAAGGGTTAGACACGGTCGGAGAACAATGGACTAGAGAACAATACGAGAGAGCAGAATAACACGACTAACTGGGAAATACGAAGTTACGATCTGGCAGCCTGATGACATCTGGGGCGGGGTTATATCACTGACGTAATTGGCCTCAATCAGCTGCTCCACTGACACCTGAGAGTGCACACCTGCACTCTACACCTGACTTAACGAGAGAGCGGGAGAGAGGGAGAGAGAGCGAGAGAGAGAGAGAGAGAGAGAGAGAGAGAGAGAGAGAGAGAGAGAGAGAGAGAGAGAGAGAGAGAGAGAGAGAGAGAGAGAGAGAGAGCGACAGAGAAAAAGCCATGTAGGAACTGTGACATCTTGTCCAATCACAATGTCTGTTTGGAACTAGTGCGTCAACTAGCCAATATCACGTGAATTTCAGATTAATTTTGAATTTCAGACCCTTGAGACGGCCCACTTGACACCCTACTTTATGAATCATTTTGTAAACAAAGATTTTCTTGGGTATTTCCAAGCATTTCCTAAAGGTTAAAAGAACATTTCTGGAAGCGCTTGAATATCTATGTTGCTACAGTATGTCGCTGTGTTGCTCTATGTTGATGTTCCATCATCCCCCAGTGTGAACTGAACTGTGTTTGCTTGGTAACCTATAGACCTGCACAGCCACATGATAGTTGTAAGACCCGCCTGGTTCCACACATATCTTGGCCTATGGTCTTTTGAAAGGATCACAGAACTCACGGCAAATGAATACGCTAAGGTGCCAGAACAAAAGAGGAAAGAACATTCTGCACACTAAGGTCCATGGAAGTGTCTTCAATGAAACAAAAGCCTAGCTTTCAGTCATAGGACCTTCATCAGGGAAAACCGTTTACCAGGGTCTTTTACCATAGGAGTTTCTCAACATAGCGGGTTTTATTCAATTTGTCTGACATTTGACGGGAGCAGAGTTGAGCATAATTAAACGAGATCTGCGTTTCTACATTTGAGAAAAAAGTTATGGGTACAAGATTGTACCTCAGGGTTTCCAGACCATTTAATCAAAAGATGTTGAGATAGTGCTCCAGCATGACTGGCGAGTATACCCCCATTTTCAAGATTGGTTTTCTCAAAGATTAAGTTACCTTCATTGGTTGTAACAGTACAATAATTAAATAATCAGTACAATAATTAAATAATCTTTACCTCCGTCAAAGATTATGAACCTACTCAATACAGTTTTGCTGTAATACTTTGAAACGAAGACTAATAATTACATAGACAATTTAAATAAATTATAACTGGTTTCCATCGCTCACTTTAATTAGGGCACAGAGAACACATGCTTGAATGCTTTATTCCTCATCAGTTCAAAGTGTCTGGCTGGTTCAGCGTAATGGTTCAATTGGCTTTTTTAATTTGGAAGATGGGAGTTCGACTCATTGCATTGAAGAGTGACTCAAACACAGTAGCCGTATGTGCAGTCCTTTTAGTAAAAGAAAAATCAACTGCCAAGACAAATGTATTGATTGTTCTAACATCCTCCAGGGTCCAATGTGTTTTTAAATCCAGAAGAGCTACAGTTCAAAGTTCTCTATAATATATATATTTAGCCAATTATAGTTTCTTAATGACTTTCAGCTGAGTAGTGGAGGGTTAGGGTACTGATGTAGTCTAGCTCAGGGGTTCCCAAAGTGGGGGTCGCGAGCCGCCGCGGGGGGGTCGCCAGATGATTTTTTTGTGATGCCAACAATTGAATTATTTGGGGGTCGCGGCCTGAAAAGTTTGGGAACTGAGCTGGTGCTGTGGAGGGTTAGGGTACTGACCACTGGGCTACAGGGTACTAGTCACAACTCACATTTATCAACAAGATAATTCACATAGGACTAGTCTCAATCCCCATGAATCAACAATATAATTATAGGACTAGTCTCAATCCCCATGAATCAACAATAGAATTATAGGACTAGTCTCAACCCCCATGAATCAACAATATAATTATAGGACTAGTCTCAATCCCCATGAATCAACAATTGAATTATAGGACTAGTCTCAATCCCCATGAATCAACAATATAATTATAGGACTAGTCTCAACCCCCATGAATCAACAATTGAATTATAAGACTAGTCTCAACCCCCATGAATCAACAATAGAATTATAGGACTAGTCCCAACCCCCATGAATCAACAATTGAATTATAGGACTAGTCTCAATCCCCATGAATCAACAATTTAATTATAGGACTAGTCTCAACCCCCATGAATCAACAATTGAATTATAGGACTAGTCTCAACCCCCATGAATCAACAATTGAATTATAGGACTAGTCCCAACCCCCATGAATCAACAATTGAATTATAAGACTAGTCTCAACCCCCATGAATCAACAATTGAATTATAAGATAGTCTCAACCCCCATGAATCAACAATAGAATTATAGGACTAGTCCCAACCCCCATGAATCAACACGATAATTCACATATGACTAGTCCCAACCTCCATGCATCAACAATAGAATTATAGGACTAGTCCCAACCCCCATGAATCAACACGATAATTCACATAGGACTAGTCCCAACCCCCATGAATCGACTCACACATGGCACATTGAATAGCCTTAATCAGCTATTGCCAAACGGAGGTATCCGTACCACTAGGGATGGATGGAAAGTTCCAGAAAGGGGTTCTAATTTGGATATCAAATGATAATGATGTAAAATGAATTAGATTTAAATTGCTTGAGATTATAGCCTATACAGTAAGCACACCTCACATATAGTACAGTACGGACTAAGATATTAACGTTACCCAGAGCAGAATAGCTTGAGATTCCTGTGACTATAATAAAGCGACTTGCTGTCTGTCTCATGCTGAAGATGGGTCTCCACGTGTCACTGCAGACGTCAACACGGGGAACATTGCAGAAACCTGTGTTTCACCAGATACAGTCAATTACCTCTCCTTTCCCTCTGAAGGGGAGATAGGCCGGTGAGTGTGGGCGAGCAGAGAGGGGCTGGCAGTTTGTTAGTAATGCAAGTCATTGGGGCCGAAACCATTTCTCTCAACCTCCTATATACTTACCTCCGCCAGTGTTATTCTCCGTCTAGGGGGATACCTAAAAGCACAACAAAAATATGGACCCTCTACTCCCAATTCCCCTAAAGCTCACCTCAAGTAAATGGCAAAAAGATGAACAATTTATTATAATGACATAAAAACGAAGATGAAAAAGGGAAGCGTAGGCTTCGGAGTGAGCCAAAGCCAGAATAACAAACAAACAAACAAACAACCTTTTAAATAATCTAACTAAACTGGGGAATAAAGCAATTATGAAAAGAAAATGCAGGGATATACACCTGACTCCTTGACTATATATCAACGTGAGATAAGAATCGAAAAACAAAAGGGAGCCCACACTTACGGCTCCCCGAACTAATGTTACAAAGTTAATAAATAAAAAAACAGGAACTGAAACAAATAGGTTGGGGTTTGGAAGGTTGAGATTGCCTCCAATGTTTGCAGGCAGGGGGGCGACTATATGGCTGTAGAGGTGATAGCCGAGCCAATCAGTGGCAGCCACCACACACACACACACACACACACACACACACACACACACACACACACACACACACACACACACACACACACACACACACACACACACACACACACACACACACACACACACACACACACACACACACACACACACACACACACACACACACACACACACACACACACACACACACACACACACACACACACACACCAGCACATGCAGGAAGGAAAGTGAACTGATGAGTAACAGAACAGAAGTACACAATATACAATATCTCAAACCTTTATGACCCAGGGTCACAACAACCAGTAAGGAGGTCTGTACGAATGCGATATCTTGAAAAATTATTTGCTGTGCACATTCCTGAGCCCAAGAGGAGGAAAGCTTTTGGTGACCCTATGACCTTTCCTCGAGTGTCACCATTAGCCTAAATGAGCGGACCCATCTGTCGTACAGTCACAGATGTTTCTGTGTAACTTCAGCACCCGAAGAGGAAGACACCTAATGATCTTTGGTGACCCCATGACCTTTCCGGTAGAACCACCATTAGGCCAAACTGACAACAAGATATCTCGGAAAGGAGTGTCAGGATTGCCATAACATTTGATTTCAATTTTGCTGACCCCATGACCTTTCCTCTTGTGCCTCCATCAGGCCAAACCTTCCAATTTTAAACAAGCGTATCTCTTGACTTGCTAGTCGTACAGAACCTCTCTCTCAACGCCAGTGAACCTAAAGAGATGATTTTGTTGATTTGTTGATTGTGGACGACAGGAGACAGCAGGGGGGCGGACATCTCCCCATTTACACAGGTGAGGCTGAGGTTGAGAGGGTCAGCAGCTTAAGTTCCTCGTGTGCACATAAGTAACCGAGGACTTCTCCTGGACACACCACACGGACACAGTGGTCAAGAACGCTCACCGGCTGCTCTATTTCCTGAGGAGAATTTGTTTGTTTGTCATGATGAACACCCAGGATCCTCATAAACCTCTATAGGTGCACCATGGAGAGCTTGTTGACGGGCTGCATCGCTGTCTGGTACGGGAACTGTTCTGCCCACAGCTGCAGATCACTACAGAGAGTAGTGGAGGCGGCACAACACATCACCGGCAACAGACTCCCGACCATCCAGGATATCTTTCATCAGCGGTGCATGCGGAAGGCACACAGCATCATCAAGGAGGACCATAGCCACCCAGCATGCAGACTGTTCTCCCTGTTACTGTCTGGCAGACGATACAGGAGCAGGGCTGCAGTACAACCAAACTCAGTTTTTACCACCAGGCCATCAGGCTTCTCAACTCGTAAAACTTAATATTCCACTTCTCATATCTGCTTACCCGATGTCTGCACAGTTTACATAAAAACATCAACTATGGCTGATTTCCTTCCCCTTAGTTTGCCCCCCTCTTCTGTTAAGCGCCTTGGGTTTCCTGAAAGGTGCTATATAAATCTAAGAAATGATTATTATTATTATTATTATTATTATTATTATTAGTATGACTGCTGCTATTGAATCTGGACTGCTACATACCCAATGTGCAATACTGTTGTATACACTTGTCACTTTTACACACAAATCCTCATTGTCGTATATGTACAGTAGTGTAGTTCTCATTCCACTCTCTCATAATCTCTTTCCACTTGTGCAATACTTTATACACGTCACTTTTAATTTGACATACAAGTTTCATATATGTATATAGTGTTTATTACTTTTTACTAGGATTTTTCTTTTTTACTTATGTTATTCCATCTTTATCTTACTTTATTTTACCTCTATATGCTCTGATGCATCTACATTTACATTTACATTTAGTCATTTAGCTGACGCTTTTATCCAAAGCGACTTACAAGTTCTGTACGACAGGTCATCAGGAAGGATACAACTCTATCAGCTGAGTAACAATATTCATCAAAGTGTTGCGTGTTACAGTGTAGGTTAGTTTATTAGGACAAGTGGGTTTATAAGGTTAGTTAGGGTTAGATTTTTTTCCTTTTTTTTCAGATAATGGTTGAAGAAGTGCGTCTTGACACAAGTATTGACATACTGTATAACATTTTATAGAATAATAGAATCTAGTGCTCTTGCTGCTGAGCTGAGCCGTTTCTCTCCACACATAACGTTGACCTTGTGTTAACATACATGAATGTTGTTAACACAACACTTTAACACTTGACAAATAAAGAAACTTGAACTTTAACTTCTGTCATCTACCAGTAAAACGTTTCATGCGACAGTCACGGCAAAGCGGGGGGGGGTTGTTTAGCCTTGGCGGAGGTCTGCCCTCTGCTGAGTGCATTCTTCTTCAGTATGGAAATGAGAAAATGTTTAGCCTCATGTTCAGCTGCTATTGCATGAAAACCTTGCAACTCCAGTAATTGTGATTGTCACGTTTTCATTCAGGTTTTACAGTATATGGTATTATTAATACATGTTATAACTATGCGGTTAGGTGGCCGAGCGGAGATTGCGTTCGTCACCAGCCCCGGAGCTGTGAGCTGGATTCGCCTGTTCGAATCCAGCTCACAGCTCCGGGGTTGTCACCAGCTTGGCTGGCCGTCTGCACTAATACAATTGGCTGTATTAGAGGGTGGGAGAAGCTGGCGGGGTGGGTCTGGGTCGTTGTAAACAGCGACTCCTACAGTTCTGTCGGGGCGCCTGCTAAGCGCGGATAGGACTCGAGGGGGATAGTGTGGTCCTCCCACACGCTACGCCCTCTCGATGAGAATCCGCGCTGCCAGGTGAAAAGAAGCGGTGATTGGCTGGACGTGTGTCGGAGGAAGCACGTGGTAGCCTCCACTCTCCCAGATGATCTGACTGTGGGGGGTAAGTGCGCAGCGACCAGGAAGGGACTGGGAATTGGCATACGACTAACATTGGGATGGGAGAAAATCGGAGGAAAATGGAGGGGGAAAAAGACCAATAAAAAAACAACAAACTTCAACAAGAACACACGTGTCATACTGTAGATATGGAACATAATGTTGGACATAGGGGAAGATGATTTTAGCACTGGCATAAAACTTTATAACACCCAGCTGGTGCATCAGAAACCACAGGAGTGTTGGATGCATTTCAGTTTTAATTGGCATGCGGACTGAACTTTATTATAGAGACTTCACCTGCAGCATAGTTTATTTATAATGTATAGATTTTTCCACGAATGTTTTGAAATGTAGAAATGTGTGATGGGGTTTCAGCTGTGACAGCTGCCCGCCATGTTCACGCAGCCGAGGGGAACCATTGGCGACAGGAAGGAGTGATGTGGTCTGACACAAAATGGCATGTCTGGGAACAGCCACTAGAAGCAGATTGGTTAAAGGGACAGACTTTTATACCAACTCGACAGATTGATTGTCGACCTAAGAATGACGCTGGCCATAAATTCTTCCATGTACGTAGATGAATGACTAATAAAATGACTAAGAGTGACCAATAAAAGATCTACCGGGCCACTCTGGCCATCAATTCTTCCATATACGTAGATGAATGACTAATAAAATTACTAAGAGGCTAAGAGTGACTAATACAAATAAAGACTAATATAAGTGCTGTAGAAGAGGATATATATATTAGCGAAAATGACAAAGTTGAAAGGTGCACTTTCACATTCTCAAATGGCATGGCTTTCCTCCCACCGATACATGGGTTTGAGGGTAGGGTGTAGGAGATTAAATAGTTTTAGAGGAAGAAACGGACGTCACCCTCATCCCAATGCACAGCAAAAACAAGGATTCTACAAGGAAAGAGCTTTGTACAGTACAAACACATAGACATTGGGTCTCATTCCCGAACATTTTTCAAAGATATATTCTGGAAGACTTATCTTGGAACCACTGAGACATAATCTATGACAAGTACACTCTGAGTCCTGAACGTGCTGGTAATATGTCTTAAGTGGCTGAAACGGTCGCAGAAATGATATGATCTGATATCTGCTTGGAGAATGGCATTCTGTCGTAAACTCCAAAGCTCGTTCCCGTTCAGCTCATTTGCATACAAAACACCGCCTCCATAGCTCCTTATAAGGCAACTGGTGACGCAGCTGTGTGAAATGGAATGGAGGAAGTGCTTTGCGAGCCGCGTGATTACGAAACCTAGCGTCAGTCAGTGCCAATCAGAGAGCGTCTCAGAGAAATGCGGCTAGGTTTCGTAATCACGCTTGCGCCCATCAAAACTAGATTAGATTAATGTATTGGCATCATATACAGCTCGCGGTACACACCTGCCGCAGCACGCGAACACACACAGACACACACACACACACACGCGCGCAGTACTGTATATGAATGAATGAATGACATATAATATATATAGCCTACGGCGGGCGTAATGAATGAACGCAGTATGGCTTATTATTCCACAATTAAGCCTATAGGCTACTGTTCATTCGTAGGCGCACACAAGACTTGTTATGGAATATTAATGCAGTCTATTTCCACCGATTAGCTTTAGTTCTTATTTATTTATCCACTGTCATTTCAGTGTTGGTGTATAGGCTATATAGTGTATTTCAATATAAGTTTAATTGATTAATGATATATTCGAAGGAATGCAGGTTTATAGCTATATCAACCCCCTCCAATGTACAGTAAATGACCAAGTATGGTTTTGTCAATATTCCAATGTACAGTTTTGCTTGTACAGTGTAAGTCTATCCCCCACCCACCCCTACCCAACCTCCTCCGACAGTTTCTACGTCAAATGTACTCTCTTTTCTGGACTCTTTTTGTATCACAAACAGTACTGTATTTGCAAATCTGGTATGTCATAAATGTATAGAGATGTAGCAGTACTGTCTATCTGTGTCATTTGTGTCATATATGTTATGATGAATTGAAAATGGGGGACCCTGATGTAAACAAGACGAAATTCTTTCTCTGGTCTGCATCCCCTTATGTAATTGAGCTGTACTGTATACTGTACCCATTCTGCAATCTGTTAATAAAGTTTTCAATCAATCAATCAAACAAAGGTCTGTCCCATTGTATACCAATCAATGGGATACATTGCATGTTGACCTGCATTCTTTCAAATGTATATAATTAATCATTAAAACAGATGTATAACAAATAAGAAATACAAATTCCACAGAAGGCATTAAATTATTATTATTTTCAATCATTTCACAATAATTGCATAATTGTGTTTGAATATCTGAGTAATTATTTGTCCAAAATAGCTGGTTCAGATATGGTTAATCCAGCTTCCCTGTGATCAGATGAATCCATATTATTTATTTTTCCGACATCAAATTCGTAATTTCTTATTGTACAAATATTGTCATATTTATTTTAATTATGATTAAGTAATTAATTCCAAGGAGGCCTGTAGCGTTGATGTGAAGGAATCACTATGAGAACACAGTCTGTCAAGTTGTAATAAAGTTTTAAATTAGTCAATCAATCATGAGATTTGATCGTGGGCTGAGAGCATATTAATTTTAAGTGTGCTCCTCAGCACTCTTAGATCTGCTCTCAAATAAGATCTCAGGAAAATTTGAGGACTCCCACTCCCAGCCCTAATATGTCTTAAATAGGCCAAAGACGAAATATTTTGTCGTAACTTCGTTCGAGAATGAGACCCATTATCTGTACGGCCGAATCACCTTCTACCAAGTGAGCCTAACGTTGGTTTGTGAGTGAGTGAGCGAGCAAAAACCTCAGTATATGAGGTGTTTTTGCGTACAAATTGATGAGCATCATTGCAAAAGTAAGGCTGGTTTTTATTTTTTGTAGATAGGAGGTTTTCACCTGACAGAAGCGTACTCGCTTCCAGTATGTCAACATTGTGCAAAGTGCTTTTGGAATTGACTTTTAAAGGATCCCCCTTGAAGTACATCCCTTGATGATAGACCTCAAGATGGGCCTCCTCAAAACCTGATGAAAATGTTAAATTATGTGGAAGACATGAACACAAGCTATAGCATCACAGCATCGCTTTGGAGGAATCTACTGAGGAATCTGAGTATCGAAACGACCGTATTTAAATAACCTTTCTGGAGCATTTCTTAACTTAACTATCATTGCTCTGCAGGTTTACGCTGGTGGTGAATTGGGCGTTGTGTTTCAACCCCAGCCTTTCTGTGTGTATTTTACGTGCACTCGCCGTGTTCGTGTGGGTTTCCTCCAGGCACTCCGGTTTCCTCCCACACCATAAAAAGACATGAATGAATGAATGAATTAAAATGGACACCACAGCTACATTGGACCAGGCACAGTGGACAGACCAGATGTGTTGTTTGTGTGTTTATAGCACGAGTGCTAGTTTTCAACACCAGTCCATTGAGGCTTTTCTAAAAGATAGAATAAAATGAACAGTATAATACAGAATTAAAATCACAAATCAGAACAAATAGTTACCAGAACAAGAGTCCATGATCAAAACAACAAAACCAGTCCACGTCTACACATGCTTTGAATTCAGCCATACTTTGAGTCCTCTGTTGAAGACGTTGGCATTGGACTCCAGTTTTAAGCCAGTAGGCAGAGAGTTCCATAAGTTTGCCCCTTTAACACTTTCAGCGCCAATCACGTTATCTCGCCAACGGTTGAGCGCCAAAACCAGAGAAAAGTCAGGTTTTCGATTGTTTTCTCTTTTATTCAATTTTAATATTCGATACAGTCTCACGGACCTCGGTGTATCATTGGGACTCATTCTGAGACCTCGAGAATGCAATGCTGGCCGAATCCTGCTAGGTGGCAGTATCGCCTACCCTTTGAAACCTTACTGTGTGTTACATGCACATACCGCTCCATGACTCAGCTTCCAGGAATTAGCCCGGATCACTCTGAAACTATACAATATTCACCACGGGATAACATGCAAACGTATACATGAAACATTTTTGGACGAAAGATAGTGACTGTCAAATGAGCCATAGTATTGTCTCCATAGCTATAATATAGAATATAGATAGGGCGGCTACGTGGCGTAGTGGGCAAGGCGCTCGCCACGAAATCTGGAGACGCTGGGCTTGCCTGTTCGAGCCCAGCGCTCCACATTTGCTTTCAGTTTAGCTGGTCGTCCGTACTAATACACATTGGCCGTATTAGGGGGTGGGAAACTGATGGGTGTGGATCGGGCGTTGTGGACAGCGACTCCTACAGGTCGGTTGGTGCGCCTGCGCAGTAGAATCAGGAAGTGTCGGGGGCAGCGTGAGCCTCCCACGCGTTACTCCTCGCCACTGAGAGATCGAGCTGCGCAGGTGAAAAGATGCGACTGCTGTTACCTCAAGTACCGGAGGGGACTTGTGCTATGTATGACTTAGTCCACATTGCAGCCGGCTTGTGGGAGGCAAGAAACAGCGTTCGTGACAGGGGAGGGTTGAATTGGATGATACGAAATTGGGATGGGAGAAAAATATAGAAAATGGGAGAAAAAGTGGATAAAAAAAATATAGATATATAGAATATAGATATAGCTCTGCAAACATTGTGACGCACTGTGAAAATGCATATCTTTTAACACATTGGTTGCCAGCAGGGGGTGCGCGATTTATCGCTTGAGTGCCACCACTCACCACATTATGGCTATGTGTCTAATACGCCCGTCGCTTATCAATGACTTGCTTGCAGTCAACATATATGAAACAGATTGTTTTTTCATCAGTACATTTCCGTTTTATACCGTTTTGAATACGAGTATAGTTTTGGAGATTTCTAGGGGGAAAAAAAGATTCTGCGATAATAGCTCTTTAGTGGAATACACACAACACGTTGTCATTTTCTGGCTGATTTATGAATCGTTTTCAAATAAATGCTAGATTATCGATAGTATATGTGTACTTATGCGGGCTGAAAAATCGATTATCTATGTCCTGCCTGGCGCTAACGTTACGCACACACACATACACACATAGGAGACACGTTGTGAACGCTGTGAAAAAAAACTCTGATTAACCCAATACTGGTAAAATAAAGTCCTTACCTCACATCAGATGTTCTGCAAAAAGATTAATAATATCTTCGACATAATCGATGCGTCTTCCAGTGCCCTCAGTGGATGCAATAGTCTCAGGTTACATGCCTCAGAAGTAAAATGTGGAGCCCGGAGTTTTTTTTTCTGATGCATTCCAATCGACTCCATTCCAATGGGTGCAATACCATTTTCTGTGTTAAAGCGTCGCTCATTGACCACAGAGATGGGGATACACGCTGGCGCTGAATGAGTTAACGGAGAAGGCAGACTGTCCAAACGAACTCTTGCACATGGGAACAGTACTGGAAGCTTGTGTGTTTAATAATATGGTTTGCGAGGTTTGAGGCTGTGAATAACAACACCAGCCTACAAACCACTGCAATTGAGGGGGGGCCACTGCCAATGGAGACTCAGTGTTCAGGATAACAGAACATGAGGTGAGGAGGACCTTTAAGAAAGTGAATATCAGGAAGGCAGCAGGACCGGAAGGTATCCCCGGCCGCGTCCTAAAAGTCTGTGCCGACCAACTGGCCCCGGTATTCACTGACATATTTAACCTGTCCTTAGAACAGGCTGTCATCCCCACCTGTCTGACGAAGTCCACCATTATCCATGTACCCAAAAAATCCAAGCCTGCTTGCCTCAACGACTACCGCCCTGTAGCTCTCACCTCCATAGCCATGAAGTGCTTTGAGAAGCTAGTGAAGGGCTACATCTGTTCCTCCCTCCCCATCAACCTGGACCCCCTGCAATTTGCATACCGCCCCAACAGGTCCACGGAGGACGCCATAGCCCATGTGCTGCACACAGCAGCATCACACCTGGACAAGAGGCAGGGGAACTATGTGAGAATGCTATTCATCAACTACAGCTCAGCATTCAATACCATAGTCCCCTCCAAACTCATAGCCAAGCTCAGGGACCTGGGCTTGAACTATGACCTCTGCCAGTGGGTCTTGGACTTCCTGACGGGCAGACCCCAGGTGGTGAGAGCAGGCAACTGCACCTCCTCATCCATCACTCTCAACATAGGGGCCCTCCAGGGCTGTGTTCTGAGTCCCCTCCTCTACTCCCTGTACACACATGACTGTGTGGCACAGCGGAACAACAACACAATCATCAAATTTGCTGACGACACAGTAGTGGTGGGCCTGATCTCTGCAAACGACGAGAGGGCCTACCTGGAAGAGGTAAAGGTTCTAGCGGGATGGTGTCAAGAGAACACCCTCTCCCTGAACATCAGCAAAACAAAAGAGATGATTGCTGACTTTAGGAGGTCGGGGGTCAGGGACTACAGCCCCCTCAGCATCGACGGGGCACCGGTTGAGAGAGTGAACAGTTTTAAGTACCTCGGAGTCCACATATCCGAGGACTTGACATGGACCACACACATTGACAGTGTTATCAAGAAGGCACGACAACGCCTCTACTTCCTTAGGCGCCTAAGGAAGTTCAAAGTGAGCCAGAAGATCCTCAAGAACTTCTACTCATGCACAATAGAGAGCATCCTGACTGGGAATATCACCTCCTGGTTTGGGAATAGCACGGCATAAGACCGTAGCAGGCTACAGAGAGTGGCCCATTCAGCCGAACGCACAATTGGAGGGGGGCTTCCCACTCTCCAAGACATTTACAACAAGCGCTGCATGGGTAAGGCTAAGAGAATAATCAAAGACCCCAGCCACCCAAACAACTGCCTCTTTGAACTGCTGCGGTCAGGCAAGCGATACCGGAGTCTCATGGCAAGCACAGAGAGACTCAGAAGGAGCTTCTACCTCCAGGCCATCAGGATGCTCAATGAACAATGAACAATAACAGACCATCAAATACACCCACAACACACACATCCACACGCACACACTCACTTTAAATAAACAACACACTGTAGCACCCACTTTACCCACTTTTAAACACTAACACACTTTATATTTATTGCCATCAATCTCATGCACCTCATTGCACCACACCACCACAAGGTGGCACCACAAGCTAAGCTATACCTCACCATTCTACACTGTACTGTATAGAAGCTGACTGTATAGACTGTACAGAAGTATAGACTGTACATATACTGTATGTATATTGAATTTTTTTGTTTTGTTTACGTACTTGACTTTCTATTTTATACTTATATTAAACTATTTTATACTATCTTGTTATTTTATCTAGCACACTCTCAGGAGCAAAACAGAAAGAAGCCTTTCATGCAAAAGTATTCTGTATTTCTGTATGACAACTAATAAAGAAATTTGAAACTAATAATAATAAATTGTATTTGTATTGCACTTTTCGTTCACTAGGATCCCAAAGTGCTACAGGGTTAAAACATAGTTAAAAGAATAAAATAATTATTAATAATAATAAAATAAAATACAGAATAAAAATTAAATTTAAATAGAACATAGTTAAAAACATAGTATTAACAGAAAATTTAAGACAACAGCACAAGAAAAATTAAAGGGGAACTATCTTATAAATGGCCTTTTTCAGTGTTTAGCATTGTTTCCTGGCTATGTGGACTTATATTAATAGGATCTATGTCTCTAATTCTCATATTGGCGCATTCTTCCAATTCTCCTCTCACAATATTCACTGAACTGAGTCATCTGAAAATGTGCATATCTGTGATGTCAGAGATTTCTCAGCTGCATAATAATGTGGCAGTTGGTGTGGCAGTTGGCACCAGGCCACACAGTGGTTGGAACCCAGCCTCAAAACGGCTTAAGATCTTGAGGTAGAAAAATGCTGTTTTTGAGTACTTGATTAGAAATACAAAACAATGAATTTTTTGGGAAAAAAAACGTACAGAGGTGTTCCATAGACTCACAGGAATTGTGTAAAAGTGCCCAAATAGTGAAAGAAATAGTAAAATAGTTCCCCTTTAAATGACAAGAAAAAAAGAAAAAGCTAGCAATCAAAGGCCTTTTGAAATAGATAGGGTTTCAGGCCTGCTTTAAAAGAGGCCAGGCTCTGTGGTGCCCTCAGCTGGATGGGGAGGCTGTCCCACAGGCATGGTGCAGCCGAGCAGAAGGCTCGGTCACCCATGTTGCAGAGCCGGGTACTGGGGACCCGAAGGAGCAGGCTACCTGCAGATCTGAGGGTACGGGTGGAGGATTGTGGAGTGATGAGTTCCTGTAGGTAGAGGGGTGTACAGTATGTCCGTTTATGCAGTTATGGGTGAGCAGCAGGATTTTGTAGTTGATCCGGGATGAGACGGGGAGCCAATGTAGTGAGTGGAGGATGGGGGTTATGTGCTCGTGTTTACGGACCCTCATCAGGATCCTGCTATAGCTCCAACGTCCAGAAAATAAAGATGAGACATGATTGTGCAAACATTTAAAATCTAGTCTAATATTACAGAAAATTACAACATTTTCAAACGTGAAAAGATTGTGCTTACTCAACATGCGTGCTCGGTATATACTCCTGCCATTGTCCTTGACCAAGGTACTGGTACACAGTAAATTTCGCAGAGTAAATTTTACTCAAACTGAGTAACTGAGTACATTTTACTCAAACTGAGTACATTTTACTCAAACTGAATTTTTTACTCAAATTTACTGTGTATCAGAAGTGGAATTGGTCCAGGGGGGGCTGGACTGTGGCCGCCCACTGCTCCTCGAGAGTTAGGATGGGTTAAACAGGTATGCAAGGAGGACAGCTGCTGGAGACTGAAAAAGAGAAAGATGGAGTTGTGCGGGCATGTTCTGAGAGGATCCAGCGGGGAGATGTTCAAGAAGGTGGTGATGGGGAAGGTGGATGGAAAGAGAGGAAGTGGAAGACCAAGAAGAGGCTTGGTAGACGACGTCTGTGATTGGAGCGTAGTGAGAGGCGGAGTCACAGAGTTGAAGAGAACAAGTGGGGACAGAATGAGTTGGAGAGTGATAGGCAACCTTCGGAACAAAGAAGCCACCTGATGATGATGAAACACAGAGGATCCAATCCTGGTATATGTACATGTACTTGGAATGGAACACGCCAACATTATGGGAAATGTGCTTACCGTCGTCCTTTAATATACCGAATACATTATATCTCATTTTCCCTTGGGTTTTACACATACGTACTATGTTATATCCTGGTACCAGGCGCTGTTACTTTCACCTTGTGTTTCCCAGACACAAGCACTCAGTCAGATGTAAAACCTGTTCAACTCAAACCGAATACTGCAGCTCAGAACGGCAAAGCTATTATCGCAAAAAATAAATCACGCTTCATATGGATTTATTTCAATAGGGTTTACATTATTTATTTTTTACCGATTATCAGTTCAGTTGAAATGAACAATAAAGAGCGACATCAGTATTACGTTACATTCACTTGTAGATCAATCATGTCAAACCTGTTTCAGTCCAATACAAATTGTGTGGTTTAACAGCATTTGTAATTCTGATCATTCATTCAGTACTCTGCCCCGGGTTCAGTGCATAAAACTAACTGGAATAAGATAAACTATGCGTTTGTCTTAACAGTGAGTTGATGTACTGTGTTATTATAGTGTTGGCTCATATGATACCCTGCACATTGCAACATTGTTTATTGCTCAGTGTCAGAATCCGTGGGGGAAAAACTCTGATTTGCACATTTGACATTATTTCCCAAGTTCAAACCCCAGCGGAATATCCGACTTCAAAGTGTCGGCTGAACTCGGCGGCCCACAGCAACAGAGGAAGACCGCAGAGGAAGATCACAGGCGAGCATCGAGCAGGATAATTTGGTCTCTCGAAAGTTGAGAGACGTTGCCTCTTCTTATCTAAGCCGTTCCGTTAATAAGTCATTAGGCCTTATCTTTTATTTAGTAAATGTTTTGGCCAAAACTGAAGCTGTTGGAAAATACTATGTGTTTATAATACCATTATGTAACACTTTGAGATTAGCTTTTTAAAATTAAAATGACAAATTATTATTATTATTATTATTATTATTATTATTATTATTATTATTATTATTATTATTATTATTATTATTATTATTATTATTATTATTATTATTATTATTAATCGAATCTAATAATATTATCATACCTTACAGGGAACACAAAGTCTATGGCAGCAACATGTAGGGTGACCAAATCCATATGATCCAAATGCAGGACAGCGTGTCGATTTTGCGGGACATTTGTTGAAATTGCGGGACAGTAATGAATATGTATACAATAATCATGTTTACATAATGTATTCATTTTGATCAAAATATAAGCATTTAATGTATTAAAAACACAATAGTGTTGTGTCTTAATTGCTTATTATACTCATGATCACTGTATAGAAGAATACCATGCAATCCAACATGCTGTTAAATTACCTACCGACTCCTAGAGGTTATATGGCTATAGAGTTAAGATACATGTACCCTGTGATCTCTCTTGTAATGTGATACTGAAGTGCATACATGTATTACATTGTCTACAAATTACAATGGTAGTGGCTTCCTTGATTCTAAACCTGTGCAGAACACTACAAACATTTCATTTTTTTATCATATATACATTTCATTTTTTTAAACTTTAAGGTTAAATGTAAATAGTTATATACAGGATGACTATATAATAACATGAGCATTAGTAGGCCTGTGTTATGGCCTCTAGAGTGTTATCCTCTAAGTGAAATACATATATACAAATGAAAACAGCAGTGAACAACAGGAAACAACTATTGTCGGGACAAAACCTCATAACTCCATTTTTTGAATTTTTTTTTTATTATATAAATCAACTCCGTAGATCATCCTCCATATGTGTGTGTGGGTTTTACAAAGTTTAAACAATGGGAAAGCATTAAACCGATCATCTGTCTAAACCTCCTAACTCTATTCACCCTCAAATCTGTGTTAGTTTTTTTCATCTGCTGAAAAGTTGGGTTTTTGGAGTTATGAGGTTTTGTCCCGACAATATATCCTATGGGGAACAATAGGCTATAGGCTAAGCAAATGGCTGTAACACACCCTTCACATTGCACGATTTGCGCCTCGAATATAGAAATGTGCCTCGGAAAGTTTCAGCACCAGCACCATAGTGCCTAGTGCTTGAGGAATTTATATTTATTACTGGACCGTGCAGCTTCCAGTAGAGCCTTCTGACCAAGAGCATATTTAAAAAGCTGCACATGTGAGAGAGAAATTAGTTTTGACTTGTATTTCTCTCTTCACGAGCTCCACGCTGCATCTATTTCTCTGGTCCGTCCATGCGCCGGTTATGAGGGAGAACAACCTCTCTACGAACACATTCGTGACCGGGATGCTCAGGAAGAATGAAGCCAGCATGGGTCAGGTTGGGGGTCTGGATGTCCTTCAACAGCAGCACCCACTTCACTCCAACAGTCGCCTCCATCTCCACCACTTCCTTCTGACGTGGAACGATTAAACAAAACTCCTCATAGAGCGCATCCATGTCTAACATGCCGAGCGTGCAGGTCAGTGAAGCTGACGTTTCTCTTTAGAGACATGACAGAAAGAGCCTTCAGATAATTCTCATCTGAGAAATCAAACCATTTCTCGAGGTAGACGATGGCAGACCTGTAGAACGATGTGAAGTCTGCTCTGGTCTTTGCCGCTCTCGCATCAATGAAGTGGCGGAGAAGGACACTGGCCTCTGTTCCAAAGAAGGAATCCGTGAGCCTTTGCTGGAAACAGTTTCCCCACGCAGGGTAGAGAGACAGCTAGCTAGTATGATCGCAGGCAGCCGCAGCATGAGTGGAGATACAGTTGTTGTTGTTGTTGTTGTTGTTGTACAAGGCGCCAATAACAGCTTGCATTATATATAGTACCTGGCGCGAGCTGTTTATTGCCGCGCAACTTCGCGCCAGGTACTATATAATGCGCTCGTGCTGGTTAGAATATAGGCTATGTTACATAATGTTACGATGTAGTACTTGCGGTGCATGCATTAGTGCATGTTTGGGGATTAATGAGAGGACAAAAACAATAATGATTAATAATAATAATAATAATAATAATAATAATAATAATAATAATAATAATAATAATAATAATAATAATAATAATAATAATAATAATAATAATAAGTTTATTGAAATGCCGGCCACTTATTGAAATGCGGGACATTTTTCTTCTGTTGCGGCATGCGGGACAGAGGGCTGAAATGCGGGACTGTCCCGCACAAATCGGGACGTTTGGCCACCCTAGCAACATGTATGGTAGCAACATCTTAAAATAAAATAAGGATGAGCAATGACATCATCTATTTATTGAAAGTTCCAGCCAAAAGAAAACCGGGGATGCAAGCTTTGCTAATTGTGCACCAAAGCTTTGAAACATATCTCTTCACCATAGAATTTTAATGCATTCTGCCACTTTGCACTCACTATATCCACACTGCGATTATTGCATTGTAAATGAGAGGTATTTTATTGTTGTGTATGCTGCTATTTGTATGCTCTTTCTCTTGTTTTATTTTCTTGTGTTGTATTGTTCTTGTCTGCATTGTTTTTATTTTGTCCATTTTATGCAAATTCTATGTCTATTTTACTGTGTTTTCAGCTGTGAAGCACTTGGACTGCAATTCTTGTATGAAAGCTGCTATACAAATGAAGTGTATTATTACTATTATTATTACTACATTAGGACATTCTGACATAATTCATTTTGGGTTCGAGACTGACATTACACTACATTACAAGAATAACACGCCCACTCTACTTTGCATTGCATCGTTTCAAGTTTCAAGTTTCTTTAATAGTTGTCATACAGAAGTACAGAATACTTTCATACAAAATGCTTCTTACTGTTACGCTCCAGAGACTGTGCTAGACAAGATAGTATCAAATAACATAGTATAGCATGTAATTTAGAAGAAGAAAATGAGGTCACAGTGTTCGGTATAGACATATGTACAATGTTCTGAGTTACCATATAATATACAATACTATGCAGTGTACTAATGTACAGTACTATCTAGTGCAAAGCAGAAATGGGATGAGGTACAATTTAGGTACAATTTACAGTAAGGTGTACGAGTTGTAGTGCAATCCTTCATCAATAAATATAAAGTGTGGGGAGTGGGTGCTACAGTGTGTTTGTTTAAAGTGGGTGTGTGCTATAAAGTGTGTGGAGTGGGTGCTACAGTGTGTTTGTTTAAAGTGAGTGTGTGCGTGTGGATGTGTGTGCTATGTGCGTTTGGTGGTTGTTGTTGTGTAGTGTTCATTCATTGTTCGTTTAGCAGCCTGATGGCCTGGGGATAGAAGCTTCTTCTGAGTCTTTCTGTGCTCGCCTTGAGACTCCGGTATCGCTTGCCTGACCGCAGCAGTTCAAAGAGGCAGTTGTTCGGGTGACTGGAGTCTTTAATGATTCTCTTAGCCTTGCCCTTGCAACGCTTGTTGTAAATGTTCTGGAGGGTGGGGAGCCCCCCTCCAATTGTGCGTTCGGCTGAACGTGTCACTCTTTGTAGTCTGCCTCGGTCTTGTGCAGTGCTATTCCCAAACCAGGAGGTGATGTTGCCGGTCAAGATGCTCTCTATTGTACATGATTGTTTCCAGCAGACAATATCGCAACATTTCAACTTTTTAATAGTATACAGTACCTATGCCCTATAGAATAGTTAGTTCTGTTTTACTGAACATTTATTCAGAGACAAGAGTCAAATGTACACTGTGACTTAATTAAATTCCAGCAGTGTAGGAGGCAGAGAACTCTGATAAAAACGTTCTATATAATATTATTCTATAGTTAAAGAATGCATCTGGTAAGTAAAGATTGTTTTTCCTAAAAAACACAACTGTAGCGATTGTGGGTGTTATGACAGTTGGAACCACTCTGTCTTGTTTATGTACACATACAGTAAGTAGCGTATACCGTTTACCCCGACAGCATCTGCTGATCAAACTTGAACTGAGAGAATGAAAGGCTAACGTCAAGCCTACAGGTTGTCCGTCTGCTGCCTCCTCTGCCCACGCTCTGCCTCACCGTCGGTGTGTGTCTTCAGTCCCGGTCTCACTGTGTGATGTAGGAGAGAGAGTTAATCACCGGAACAAGCTACACCTGCACCAATTAACCCTCCCCTACTGCCGCTTCGTCTGAGTCACTCCTGAACTCTCGCTCTGCGCCCAACACCAGAATCACACCCCTCCCTCCCACGGTGACCTTCTGGAATGTTTTAATCCGACAGAAGAGTTCAGTTTACAATAATCTTGACAACTAAAACACTTAGTTTGGAATATGTTAAAAACTACAATCTTAAAACTCATTTGAATATACTGTAAATGTTCCAAGAAACAATGTACGTAAGTCCCCAAAGCCAGTCTCCCATCTAGCAGCTCCAAGCTATACATTGGTCGTTCTCTGGTTTCTAGTTGTGGGAGAGATACAGTCACAGGTATTAATGTACTAAGAATAAGAATGATATATGCAGAGTACTAACATTGGGATCCAAATGCACTCAGAGCTGGTATTAAATTGTATTCATTTAAAAGTTGTTAACCTGCAATGAGTCTCCTGGCCATTTTAGTTTTCGTTTTTGAGGACTGCATACTTTTTTTGCAAACCAAAACAACATACTTTATACTTATAGCACATGCATGAGCCTGGTCTCTTTTGAAAGATGACATTCTGAAGTCTTCCCCTCGCGGTCACACCGCTCTGCCGGGGTCTCGTTCCCTTCCTACAGCTCGTTCCCTTCCTACAGCTCGTTCCCTTCCTACAGCTCGTTCCCTTCCTACAGCTCGTTCCCTTCCTACAGCTCGTTCCCTTCCTACAGCTCGTTCCTTCCCTCAGAGAACGAGCACGGCTTGATATTATGTGTAAACGGTACAAATCCTTCCAATCACCTACAATGGAACGTGCCCTGCAGTGGTACCTTCCACTCCACCTTCTAATGAAACACTTTTCTCCACTAAAATGTACCGCTTCATCTCCCGCAATAACAAGGTTGCCCCTCGTCGGCTCTGCTTTTTGCAATATCTGCCTGTATGAAATACAGCTCAATAACCCATTCTCAACCTCACACGGCTGTTTTTTTTGTTTTTGTTTTTAGAAACCTAGTTAACCCTTTCACTACCACACTACAGAAGGTTAACCTTTCACTACCACACTACAGACGGTTAACCTTTCACTACCACACTACAGACGGTTAACCTTTCACTACCACACTATAGACGGTTAACTGTCTGTAGTGTGGTAATGAAACGGTTAACCTTATGTCGTGTGGTTGTGAAAGGGTTAACCCTTTGTCGTGTGGCAGTGAAAGGGTTAACCTGTATTGTCGCAGTGAAAGGGTTAACCCTTTGGTAGTGTGGTAGTGAAAGGGTTAGCGCTTACTTCCCTCCCCCTCCTTGTGGCTCTCAGAGGAGCTACATCACGCGGGGCGTCGTGGCCACGGACGGGGGGAACCGGAGCACCTCGGTGGAGCTGGCCGTCACCATCACCGACGTGAAGAACCTGCCTCCGCAGTGGGAGCGGGACAGCTACAGCGTGGTCGTCCCGGAGAACACGGCCCGGGACACGCCCATAGTGGTACGGACGCTGTCTGTGTGTGTGTGTGTGTGTGTGTGTGTGTGTGTGTGTGTGTGTGTGTGTGTGTGTGTGTGTGTGTGTGTGTGTGTGTGTGTGTGTGTGTGTGTGTGTGTGTGTGTGTGTGTGTGTGTGTGTGTGTGTGTGTGTGTGCATCTATGTGTGTTTGCACATGTGTTTACACGTGTGTGCAGGTATGCTTGTGTGTGTGTGTGTGTGTGTGGATGTATGTGTGTTTGGACATGTGTTTACACATGTGTGCAGGTGTGCTTGTGTTTGTGTGTGTGCATGTATGTGTGTTTGCACATGTGTTTACACGTGTGTGCGGGTGTGCATGTATGTGTGTTTGCACATGTGTTTACACGTGTGTGCTTGTGTTTGTTTGTGTGGGTGTGTGTTGTGTTTGATAAGGAGTTGTTAAAACAGAGGATAGAATGGAGGAATGAGAGAAAAAGGGGAAAAGGCAGAAAAGAGAATCATTGTGTGTCTGTGTGTTAGAGAGTGTGTTTGTCTGTCCGTATGTGTGTGTGGGAGGTCGAGTAGTTGGATCATGGACCCACCCCCCCCCCCACACACACACACACATATCAATAGTGCATTTGATGCTGATGAATTAGGATGTTTATTGCTGTAACTCTTTTTAATTGCTCCAACTCTTGCCATTCGGAGTGCAGTAAGTCAATCAACTACGATTTCCCTTCGCTCGCTCGGCTGGGTGGGCGCGGCCGGCGGCACGGCCGGCAGCGCGTCATGCAGGGGCGGATTTAGGATTGTAGGAGATCCGGGGCTTAGCCCAGATGGGCCCCCCTTTTATTTTTTTTTTCTTTAAATTTTTTTTTTTTTTTTTATGTAAAAAAAAAAAATTTGGCAGGCAAGGGGTGGTTTGGAGGGGCTCAGGCACGACCCCCTCCACGACAGATTTTTTTTGAATTTAATGAACCTGTACGTGCAATTTCCTGCAATATAGAGCCTTCAATCTTGACCAATAAAGCTGCTCTTTTCACTATAAAACTCAGTAAACGTAGTTATGGTTAGATTTATACATTGGGGGGGATATATCATATTTTCCATATAATCAAAAAGTGGTGGAGCAAGATTATACCTTTGCTCCCCCAAGTTCAATAGTGGGAGAGCAGAGATGCTCCGAATGCTCTTATGGCCAGGCGTCTATGATTCACTGATACAAAGTAAAATAGTGCAGTGCAATAAAATAGTTAGTAAAATAGAATAAAATAATGCAATAGTGCATTGCAATAAAATAGTTATCATCGTATTTAATCGGGAGGCCGGTAAGGAGTGCATTACAGTAGTCGAGTTGGCTTGAGATAAAGGCATGGATCTGGTTTTCAGCGTCCTTTTGATTTATAAATGGCCGTACTTTAGCTATGTTTCTAAGGTGGAAGAATTAAGTTTTTGTCAACTTGTTGATTGTGATTTAAAGCTTAGGTCTGAGTCTACCATAACACCAAGACTTAACTCACTCAAATACAGTTAGCAGCTGGATAGACCACAGATGGAAATTAGCTTCTGCTAAATCTGGTGCAAACATATTTTCATGTAACAATGATGAATTGTAAAAAAAAAAAAGAAAAAAAAAACATTTTGTTTATTTTTTTTTTATTTATTATTTTTTTTTAAATAGATTCGGGGCTTTTCAGAATACATCCGGGGCTTGAGCCCAGGTAGCCACCCCCTAGCTCCGCCCCTGGCGTCATGCCGTCGCCACAAGTCCCTTTCATGTTGTTGATACACCTTTGAATGTCTTGTCGGCGCTAAAAGATTCCTTCAAATCTTCCACAGTTTGATGTCGTAAGTGAAAGCTCACATTGTATTGCCGCGCGCTCGAGCAACTTTCCATGTCCGTTCCGTTCAAAACCTCCCCTTTGATGTGAGAAATATACAGTATGGCTGTCGATCTTGTAAGGCGAGGAAAGCCGCTCTCCAAAAGTCTTCAAAAGGGGACTCGTTCCTGAGATAACAAGGTATTACAGGCTCACTGACGAGACGGTTTCCTAGATCCTAATACTGTATGTATGTGTCCACTCCACACACCATCAAACCACATAATAAATCAAATGAAACCCTTCCCGAACCTGTATGCCTTTCGGCCTTCGCCTTCAGTCTGACTTAATTTGACCCGATCAGCCCCGACTCCAGGCTTTCACATAATGTAGACATTCTAACCAAATCCATACCAACTTGAATACATGAATATTACAAGAGAGAGGAGTCCAAAGCACATGGCCTTTGTCTTGGTATTAGGGCTTGAAATGTCTTGAAAAGCCAAGTCAATCACACGCGCGCACGCATGGTTAAATTGGATAGGAAGAATGTGGTAGACTTATCAGAGCGTGACCTCTTTGGCCGCTCGGTTCAAGCTAACAAGCTCCTTGGCTTGGTCTAGCCCTTGGTCTAGCTCTTGGTCTAGGTCTTGGTCTAGCCCTTGGTCTAGCTCTTGGTCTAGGTCTTGGTCTAGGTCTTGGTCTAGCCCTTGGTCTAGCTCTTGGTCTAGCTCTTGGTCTAGCTCTTAGTCTAGCACTTAGTCTAGCTCTTGGTCTAGCTCTTGGTCTAGCTCTTAGTCTAGCTCTTGGTCTAGCTCTTGGTCTAGCTCTTGGTATAGCTCTTAGTCTAGCTCTTAGTCTAGCTCTTAGTCTAGCTCTTAGTCTAGCTATTGGTTTAGCTCTTAGTCTAGCTCTTAGTCTAGCTCTTGGTCTAGCTCTTGGTCTACAGTAGCCCTTTGTCTAGCACTGCTGTGAAGCTCGGCCCAAGTTACCTACCTGGTTTTGCTTCCATCAAAGGATCCAGACTATCTATCTAGTCTATTCCCCTATTGCGACAGTAGGAAGGGATATAGATTAGGGGAGACAAGGGCTCAGGCTGGATTCAGTCCTAGGTCAGCAGAGACACACTCCAGAGTTAGGTCTTATCTATCACACCATCTCTTGGTAGGATGCCCAATTCTACAGTAATCCAGTGTAGCTGCTCAGTGGCCAGGAAAAAACTGTGGTTGTACAGGGAAGCTCTCCAGTCTGTGTGTTTTTAATTGTGTTCGTATATAGCAGGGCATTGCTGAAAAAGAGCATACTGGAAATATAAAGGTTAACAAGGACACATAGTGTCACAGATGAGAATTGCATTCATAAGCCCTATTCACACAGGACTAGTATTACCTGCGGACCTCTAGTACTATATGATTGCGGAGGAATTCTGTGATCTTAATCCTGTGCGAATCTGCAATGTCCATAATTCGGGGTCATAATTAGTTTTTTTTGGTAGTAGTAAAATCAATACAGGAATGTTTTAAATGCGTTTTCATTGCAAACATCAATCTTCTTCACCGCAGCATGGAGATCGATAGGCCTACGGTACCTTCTGGAAAAATATATTTCCATCCAAATTAGGAGCAGATACTGTAACTGTTATCCAGTTCATTATGTCTCCCATGCTGGATTGTCATAGATTTGATTTAACCCTTATGTGGTGTTAGGGTCTCCAGCGACCCGATTTTATTAGAACAAGGCTTTATGATATCCTCCACAACACATAAGCACAGCAAAACTATGTTTCACCATTTTGAAAATTCTGAAGGTATCTGCAGAAAAAAGGTACGACTGTGGTGTTAGGGTCATTCTTGACCCGGCAAGGTAAAACTATACTATAAAAATACTAAATATAAATAAATAAAATAATAATAAATATACTAAACTTTTTTTCAAAAGTTATATTCTAATATTGTTCTATTATAGTCAGAAAACATTATTATCTATGGGTTTCACATTTAGTATATTATGATTGAACAACCTCATTTTCATCTTAAAAATAAGGGACATGATGTGTCTCGGGGGCCATCAAATCAAATTGCAATGGGATTATATGGTTATGAATGCATATAATGTTAGTTAGGATGTAGTATTAACTATATTGAGTGATACTCCTTTCTTTTTAGTACTCAGGACTGAGTTAGACCCCGGGTCAACATTGACCCGCTAACAACGGTCAGTGGTGCCAATTCCTATAACACAACATGAGGGTTAACATTGAAAATATATTATGCATGATTCCATGCATCATGCCTTTGCCGTTGTTGTATTAGTTTGACGTACCATTTGGAACAATAATGTTTGATCACAACAGTAAAAACTATGGGCTACAGTAAAAACGTATCCCGTAGGCGCATCTGGAAATCACAAAGGTCGTGGAGTAATTTTCTATTACCAAGGGTCCCCACATAATACTACTCCTATGTGAATAGAGCTTTCGATTATTCTAGTGTCATGCCTGTGAGCCACCACTAGGGGCAGAGTGGCTGACCGTGAGTGAGTGACATTGCCGGTCTATGCGGAGCTTTGCATCTTACTTATTTTCTTTATAAAAAAAATTATAACAATCATGTACATTTATAACCTAACCCATCATCCCTTTCAGACAATCAAAGCCACCTCCCAGCTGGGTGACCCCAGGGTGACCTATAACCTGGAGGATGGGATGGTCCCAGAGACCAACATGCCTGTGCGCTTCTATCTTTCCCCCAACCGGGAGGACGGCTCCGCCTCCATCCTGGTGTCAGAACCACTGGACTACGAGACCACGCCCCTTTTCTCCCTGCGGGTCCGGGCTCAGAACGTGGCGGCGGTGCCCCTAGCGGCGTTCACCACGGTATACGTCAATGTCACAGGTAGGGTGTGCGATGCGTTCAGACCCATGACTCTCATGTCCTTCGATGGCAGAATTTCTTTCTTACATTAGCAGCGTTCAGGGTAACGTTTGGTTTCATGGGTCTGCAATGTACCTATCTCAAGCCCCGCCCTCCTTTCTTGATCCTCCACTCACAACTTTATAGAACTGTATATAGTGATATTTATTTGAGTCATATTTGATCTTATTTTATTCTTATTCTATGCTAATTTGATTGTATTTATATTATTGGAAGCTGCTATGGTCGAGGGACCATGACAAATTTTATTTCACTCTTTCTTCGCTGTAAGGTACTGAAATACGTGACAATAAAGGAATCTGAAAAACTGTTGGAAGCAACAGTGGCTCATTAGGTAGAGCGGTTGTCTGGTAATCGGAAGGTTCCCGGTTTGATGCTGCCTCCTCCCGGCAACACGCTGAAGTGTCCTTGAGCAAGACACTTTGCATGGTTGCCCCTGCTGTCATGTCAGTGAGTGTATGGGTGAATGTGATGCATGGTTGCCCCTGCTGTCAGTGAGTGTCTGGGTGAATGTGAGGCATGAGTTGTAAAGCGCTTTGGATACAATCGCTATATAAATGCTGTCCAATTACCAAATGTAGTCCATTTGCACTGGTATCTACAGTATTTCTATAGAAAGCCATTATTGGAGATCCCCCTTATATCACTTCATTATTGAACTGGACCTCTGGACCTTATCATACTCGCTCCAATGATTGGCTTGACACTTTCAAACCCCCAGAGTTTGTACTGAACTTGGAACATCTGCTTTTAGCTTCTGTGCCCCCGGCATGCAGAACATCCTTCAATGTACCATAAAACCCAATACATCAGTATCCTTTGGACAGTTTAAATCTTTAATGACCAACCATTTCACCCCAGTCTGCAGTTGTTTTTGTAATTGTTTCATTGATTGTCTTTCTTGTTTTAGTATTTATAATTATTGCGTGCTGCGTTTTTCTCGACCATCATTGGAAATGGGATCTCAATTGATCTTTCGAGACTAATTAAAGATTGAAAAAAAGATGTAGAGAAATATGAACACACTCATTTCTCATGTGATATCTATTCTCCCAACGTTTCAGCCATGAGCCTTCATCACATCCTGGTGTAAAAGGATGATGTTCCAACCCTCAGCCACTCAAGTGAAGTGCAGAGACTATGGGAAGACCTCCAGCTCTATTGTATTCAGACATTGGCAATAAGGCATCTTAAAGGAACATGGCAACATTATGGGAAACGCTCTTACCGTGTTCTCCAGAGTCACACAAGAAAATGGATACGAGGCGGCTGGGTAGCGCAGTGGACTAAGCACTCGCTTACCACTGCAGAGACTCTAGGATAGTATCCAGCTGTCAGCGGTACCTCCGGCTTGGTCGGTCGTCCCTACTAACACAATTGGCAGTTTTAGCGGGTGGGAAGCCGGTGGGGTATGTGTCCTGGTCGTTGTAAAACTGCGACTCCTACTGGTCGGTCTGTTCAGCAGGGAGGGGATCTGTGGGAAATAGCGTGAACCTCTGCACACGTTACGTTCCCCCAGTGAAACTCCTCGCTGTCAGGTGAAAAGAAGCGGCTGGCGACTCCACATGTATCGGAGTAGGCATGTGGTAGTTCTACACCGTCCCCAGGCCGACAGTGGGGCAATGCGTGCAACGAACAGGAAGGGAATTGGCATAACGACTAAAATTGGGATGGGTGAAAAAATACAGAAAGCCCAAAAATAAGGTAATAATAGCTAGCTTAGCACAGATTAATGGAAGCAGATATGGACCACTATCCTGGCCAAAAGCTAGGCTAGCTGGTCCATATCCAATTGTCTAATAAGTTATTAGACAATTCATGGAAGCGGATATAACGCTAATAGCGCTTCCTGTCTGACTCTGGAGAACAGGGTAAGAGCAATGTTGCCATGTTCCTTTAAGATGCCTTATTGCCAATGTCTGAATACAATAGAACTGGAGGTCTTCCCATCATCTCTGCATTTCCCTTGAGTAGCTGAGGGTTGGGCCATCATCATTTGACATGATCAGGATGTAATGAAGGCTCATGGTTGAAAGATTGGTGAATAGATATCACATGAGAAATGAGTGTGTGCATTATTCCTCTACATCTTTTTTTCAATCTTTAGTTAGTCTCGAAAGATCAATTGAGATCTAATTTCGGTAACACTTTATAATAACACTCAGTTATAAGACCTGTATAAGGTATTTGTAGATAATGAACTAATCATGAACAAATCATTTATATACATTCGTAAATTATTATTAAATCATTTATAACTATATTTGTATAACATTTACAAATTAGTTCTACATTATTTATAACTCATTATCAACATTGTTTTTACTTGATTTGTTCATCATTAAATAATGTTGTTTAATGTGTAGTAACACATTTGTAGATGCTTTGAAAAATGGATATGAAAAAACGACTATACTGTACCTCCATTTATTTGTTCATGTTCAACAAATGATTTGTTAAGACATTCATAAAACATCTATAAATCATTTGCAGATGCTATTGTGTGCCCTAATCTGAAGTGAAGCCTATTCATCATTAACAAATGTCTAATAGTTAATTATTTGTTAACTTTTTCATCACCTGTTACAAATGTTGTAGACATCATTTCCGACCTACAACTCTTATATTTTGTGTAGACGTACTTGATGTGGTGGGCGCCGCTAACTTTACATTTGAAAATGTGTTTGTTCCTAATGTGTGCTCAGTATATTGCGGTATGTGATGATGACACAAGGGTAATAATTATTTGTATTTTCAGGCTGTATAGGCGCCGTGTCTTCATCACATATACTGAGCACACATTAGGAACAAACACATTTTCAAATGTAAAGTTAGCAGCGCCCACCACATCAAGTACGTCTACACAAAATATAAGAGTTGTAGGTCGGAAATTATGGAATAGATTTACCAACAAAAAACGTGTTAAGCCTGCTCATACCTTAATAAAAGCGTGGGGCAGCACGAATAACTTGGCTCTGCTAATATCGTGCTTCCATTCAAACAGACGGCAACAAACATGAAGTCAAGTCTCACTAGCGTGAGACTTCCGTCTACACCCTGGCCAGGGTACTCCTGGGTCCTAGTGCCCACCCTCATTACACTAGTCTATATGTCATGCACATGTATTTTATATGTTAATAAAATTGCATTTATCTATAGTCCTCCTAATTCTGTCACTGTTTGATGTCACAAAGAAGGGTGTATCCGAAAGCTGTCTACAACATTTGTAACTGGTGATGAAAAAGTAAACAAATAATTAACTATTAGACATTTGTTAATGATGAATAGGCTTCACTTCAGATTAGGGCACACAATAGCATCTGCAAATGATTTATAGATGTTTTATGAATGTCTTAACAAATCATTTGTTGAACATGAACAAATAAATAGAGGTACAGTATAGTAGTTTTTTTATTGAAATTTTCAAAGCATCTACAAATGTGTTACTACACATTAAACAACATTATTTAATGATGAACAAATCAAGTACAAACAATGTTGATAATGAGTTATAAATAATGTAGAACTAATTTGTGAATGTTATACAAATATAGTTATAAATGATTTAATAATAATTTACGAATGTATATAAATTATTTGTTCATGATTAGTTCATTATCTACAAATACCTTATAAAGGTCTTATAACTGATATGTTATTATAAAGTGTTACCCTAATTTCCAATGATGCAGAGAAGAGCGCATGTTCCTTTAAAGTGTGGCTATGTGCTGCATTAGGTTAACCTTCAGATTCCTATTAAAAAACTATTAAACCTATTAACTTTTGACTCCCTGGTGAAGGCTTAATGCAGAAACTTGTCTGAGTTGACCATGCCAAGACAATAAAGGCATTTGAATGGTTAAAGAGTGCCTTGGAGTTTTTTCTTGTTTTTGATTATGATATGATATGTATCCCATCCAAAGAGCACCTCAAACAAACACAATTCAGGTTTTTAACTTCATAGTACATTCCTAGAAATATATTAAAGAAATGGCGGTCGTAGAATATAATTATTAAATTATGTAATTTTCAACACATTTTGGGATAAATGCCAGGGTAATTTGAGTGAATCTCCAAGAAATGTCAAAGAAATTAAAGTCGTAAAATAAAGCATTACTCTGTGAACCGTATGTTCATATCTTTTGCATTTGATGTTGTGTGAAACGACACGTCATTCCTGGAGAAACGAGATTCACAAAATTGACACCTTACCCCTCCCAAAATTGGCTTCTTGTAGATCCAGCTTTCCCGTGATTAGTAGAAAGAGGATTGTTGAAGCTGTTTTCTTATACATTTTGCGACTATGGTGATGTGATTTATAGGCATGCTGTGGCTTCAACTCTTATACCTCTGGACTTAGATGTATTACTGGTGACAGATATGATACCCGCCACTGTATCCTTTATGAAAAGGTTGGACGTAACTCATGACATCTATATAATGGAAAATATGTCATTTTCAATAAAAATTCAGCAGGAAAAGTTCTACCGGATCTGGTCGAAATGGACAGAATATGTCAAACACACACAATCTGACTTCTGCTAAAAGTAATAAGGATCAAATGTAACAGATCCTCCCCAGGAACAGCCGCTAGCCTGTCTGTTTTGTTGTATTATTGTTTTATGTTCTGTCTTATGTCTGACCCTATGTGATGTCCCCCCCCCCCCTTTTTTTTTTTGGGTCTTAGTTTTATTTTGTTTTATTTTGTCTTAGTTTTTATTATTGAGTCTTTTTTTATGTTTATTATTATTTTTTTTTTTTTTTTTCTCCTCTCTCTTTTTGTCCCCTCCCCCTCTTCCCTTTCCCTATTTTTTTTCTTTTTCTCTTTCTCCCCCCTTTCCTCCCCAACTTCTGCTCATTCTAAGTTACCTGATGTGTACCAATTTTTTTTTTCTAGTGGCCATCTCTCACTGGAAAAAAAAATTGGATGGCTTTCTCTGATTGAAAGGTGTAACTATCATTGGTATTTGTTTATTTTTAAAGTTCTTATTGGTAAACGTCCACCTTTGGAATGGAATCTTGGAACCTATTCTACACGCTCAAATGACTGGTTCTTAGAGTTCCTCGAGTTTGCTCTGAACTAGGAAAAAATGCTTTTTCCATTGATGCTTGTCTTAGCCTATTTTATAGTTTACTCTTATTTGTACGTCATCTTTATTTACGAACCTGCTGATAACTACAGTATGTCTTTGTTTTGTAAGCTCGCCGTCGCTGTAAATTAGGTTAACCTCAGTGTCTCACGAGTTGAAATAAAGGTTTGAAATTAAATTAAATCTCTCCTCACACAGATGTCAACGATAACGTTCCTTTCTTCACCTCCTCCATCTACGAGGCCACCGTGACAGAGGGGGCCCAGGTGGGGACTCTGGTTCTGCAGGTGTCTGCGCACGACAAAGACTTGGGTCTCAACGGAAAGGTAGGCAAATGGCGTTCTGTTCCCTCAGTTCTTTCATTTCCTTTTTCACCAAGTCAAGACAAGGAATGTCAAGGAAAAGCAACATATTGGCGTGTCTGCCTCCACGTAGGATATCTCCTGATGGGTTGTCGATAGCCGGCGACGTACTTTCTCTTCCAGGTTCACGGAGGCTATACCGTCTTCGGTCATGAGGATATCTTTTCAGACGCTGCCGAGATACACACATACAGTACAGATGCAGCTCTTAGGACTCTGAGCTCTGCTCTGCACTGCTACTGCGGTAATCATGCACCATTAACCTGGCAGTGCTGTTAACGAGGTGTTAACGATTTTTAAGAGCTGGATCTGTACTTACAAACACAGACACAATGAATACAATAAAAGGGATTATCTTATCCTGCACATCTCTACAATGCAGGAAGTAAAAAAAATGATTTTTTTTAAAGGGGGTGAAAGGGACATGGAATGAAAGTGGAATCAGAATTCACAGCCAAGCGCGTCTGCGACGCCGCCCAATTCCCTCCTGTAACCCATCAATCTGAAGTTAGCAAGAGAACGTATCATCACACTCTGATCCCACCAGTGTGGGAGCTGCGGTTTCAGAGCTGTCACACAGCGCTGAAGAGGTGGTTCTGGGGAACAGGCGCTGTGCCACAGCTGTGAGCGTGAGTGCATGTGGTTGTGTGTGTTGACTTACTGTGATAATATCAGAGAGACGCTGCATCGATCTGGTGGTTGGCTGTGCTGTTAAAAGCTGGAATTGCAGATGATGAATGGAGATTGAGATTTGTTGACAGTTGCAGCTTCGCACGTCTATTCTTCCTCTTCTCTTTTTACGGTCTCTGTGGGGTATTGTGTGTGAAAATGGGCTTAATATATCTTGAGGAAATAAAACTCAACTTTCCCCCCCCCATTCCTTCAACAAATATGCATACCCTACCAAAAGCTCTCCATTTCCATGGTCTTTTAAGGTTTTAATATATATTGGAATCTGTTTCTTTATGAAGCCATAATTAGAGGCCGTCCAAATTATATTACGTCTTTGTTGGAATGGACCACTGGACCCTGTTGTATACGATTCAATGATTGTCTTACGCTTAAGAGTGCCTAGAGTTTGTACTGAACTTTTGGCTTACCCTGCAGGAATCTAGACACTCTAGTGTCTATGGGTCGGTTTAGAACCTTAATGACCAATTAGGTCACCACAATATGTAATGGTTTTTAAATGATTATTACCTCTGTTATTTTGGTTTTGAAATGTGCTCTTAATTGTTCTGATTGTCTGATGTTTCTGTATTTCTTAATGCACTATGACACTCTAAATGTAACATGATCTCAATGATACTGTAAGTGTAACTGGTGTATTTATCGAGTATAAATAAAGATGAATATTGAAACGATGTTTCCTCCCCTGCATCCCACAGATCAGCTACTCTCTGCTCAGTGACAGCAGTGGGGACCACCGTCTGTTCCGTGTAGACCCGGAACTCGGGTCTATCTACACAGAGGCCGTGTTCGACCGCGAGGCCCGTAGCTCTTACCTGCTAGAGGTCCAGTCGGAAGATGGCCAGGAGTCTGCCCGACCTGGCAAGAACAAACAGCCCAACTCGGGTCTGGAGTAGTCTTGTTTATAGCCCGTACTTGTGATGTTGGTGATAGACTGTACTAATAGGCTGTAGATAGTACTGTACTCAAACTTACCTTGAAAAGTATTTTTGCTTGACTTTCTTAATAAGAAAAAAAAAAGTCCCTTTGGAAAGTAATTATTCAGCCAATCCCAGGGTATAGCCTGCCCTGTTGCAATGAGTTGCAATGTTGTAAAAAAAAAAAAAAACATGTTTAATGAGGCAATACCAGTTCCAGTGACTGAGATTTTATTTTATCACTTTTCTTCCCTCATAAAAATGTTTTCATTGTTAGACTCTGGTTGTGGTTGGATCGACCGTTCACTGCCAATGTTGTACATATTTAATGGACTCAATTGACGTGATGGTGTGAAGCCAGCGCAGATGCCTTGCGCCGGTGAATTGGAAATTCTGTCTGTACCAGCTTGGCAATTTTGTGGCTCAAAATGAAAGCACTTGCACGGAAATGCCGGTCGGCGGGTTGGCACCAGCTGGGTGTGTGTTAACAGAATGACAATGGGGGCAGTGAAATTTTGGTATCCATTGTGGTATAAGATCACGCCTGCATCTCTGGCTAAAAGAAAGCAAGGGAAAAAAGCAAGACAAGGGAAGAGAGGGACAAATATATACAAATAAATATAGATATATATTATGTACATTAGATACATATATATTTGTATACATATATATTATATACATATACACACATACACATATATATATATATATACATTTAAAAAGGGGTGTAAATTTAAGAAGGCTATGAAATAAATATTTCATTAATTCATAATTGGACGATGCAGGCAATGATACAGACAGCACCTACTGTGCGTCTTCACTCGTTCTTGGCTGAGGTTCCGCTGGGCTTCCTCAGCCATTACCACGTTGTCAGTGGCAGTGAGCTGCACAGTAGCACAGATTATATAAAAAAAAAAAACAGCTGATTAGTTTGACCGTAATGGAAGTCAGCCCCAACTAAAAATACTAATGATGTATTCCTCTTGATCTCACCCTTCTTACAACTGTGCGGATTCGCCACCGGCACGCTAGTGATTTCTGCTCAGCAAATTACTAAAATAAGAAGCTTTACATGCCCCCCTCCCCCCCAATGCGATAATGCCTTCACAAATACAGACAGCCCTTGGAGTTACTATGCAGTGAACTGCTGTAAAAATCATTTAAATCATTGTGCACTCAAGGGGGGTCTAATACAAAACTGTGATGCATCACAATGCAAAACAATCGAGAGCCCCAATAATCATAATGGAATTGAATCGTAATGTACCCTAGTGATCATTTCTCCTTTCATTTACCTACTTGGATTAGAGACTGTTTCTCTTTCTCTCTCTCGCTCTCCTTCCTCCATTGTTATTCCAATGATACTATTGTCATCATCTATATTATGGATTTACCCTGACCACCGGCCACCGCAGACTCAAATAGCGTGGTATCTGGGGACTAACATCCTCAGATGTGTCATTTAGATAATTGATAGGCCAAACCACATGACTGCCAGATCCAATACAATTTCTGAAAAACGCATGGTAAACAGGAAGTGATTTGTTACTTGTGAAGGCACTGTCCGATTTCCACCAACCTTGACAAATTATGTTTGGCTTACAATAGCAAGGATGTGTGTGACGTTCTGAGTCACATTGCCTCATGGTGGCGCTATTCTCATAAAACTAAAAACATGAACTACTCCTCAACAGGTTTGAATTAGGGGCCTCGTCAAAAAGTGGATTGAGAATTCGTGGCCGTTCTGGGATATATCCGCTGTTGATCACTGACAGCACATGTCTAGTTTCTTTCTTTCTTTTTTTCCTCATCTTCCAAGCCAATTTTAAGCAGCTAGAGTTCACCTTGAAGTGGCCCAGCCCTGGTTGCAGTGTCTCATTCATACCCAGCAGCATTGTTCCTCTCCTCAAGCCCAGTGGGCAATGCTGAGACCTAGGAGGCCGACTTCCTCTGTGCTCTGTGTTCAAAACACATCCATTACACCTTGGGACAGACTTACGAACAGGTCGAAAAGTACCTAGCGGAAAAAAATCGAATCTACAAATTCCAATCTGGCTTCAGAACATCCCACTCCACTGACACATGCCTTCTCTATTTGAACGACCACATCAAACAAGAGGTGGACGCGAGCAAATACTGCGGCATGGTCATGCTGGACCTACAAAAGGCCTTCGACACTGTCAATCACTCCATTCTGATTGACAAGCTAAAAGCAATTGGTTTTGATAGTCTATCAGTGAGTAAACGGTACCCTATCCCCCCCCCCCCCTCACAGTGAGCTGTGGTGTTCCACAAGGAAGCATACTAGGACCGCTACTGTTCCTAATTTATGCAAATGACATGTCGTCAGCTTGTGACTGCAACTTGTTCCTGTTTGCGGACGACTCAGCCCTGCTGGTCTCTGACAAGAACAAGTTACAGGTTGAAAAAACCCTCAGCTCGGAACTAGGCAAAACAAACTATCATTACACATGGGAAAAACAGAGTCCATTCTCTTCGGTTCAAATAACAAACTCAGCAAGACCGACGGCTTCTCAGTTACAGTGGGTGACAATATTGTCACAAGGAAAGATGAAATTACCGAACTCGATTCTTGTACCGGATCTCCTCTCTGGTAAACAAGAATACCCTGAAGACTCTGGCAGGAGCACTCATTCAAGGGTACTACGACTATGCTTGCACCTCATGGTACCAAAGCACCTCAAAGGCGCTAAAAACAAAATTACAAACATCTCAAAACAAACTGGTCAGACTACTGCTTGACCTTACTCCTAGAACCCACCTTACCCCTGCCCACTTTGACAACCTATAGATGGCTTAGAGTAGACGACAGAGTACAGCAACTTGCAATGGGCCTGGTCTACAAGATACACTACACGACCAAGGTACCCATGTACATGTCAAAATACTTCCCAAAGATCAGTGAATACCACGATCACAACACCAGAGGGAGCTCCACAAATCATGTTAAACCCATATTCGGCTCAAACAAGGGACTAAACACGTTTCGCAATTATGCCACATCAATGTGGAACGCCCTACCCAAAGCTGTAAAGAAATGTGAATCACTACCCCCTTTCAAAACCACTCTCAAGGGACACCTACGGGAGACTGCAATTCGAAACTGGCCCCTGTAAATGTCCTAACCCAACCCCCTCCAATGTACAGTAATTTACCTAGTATGGTTTTGTCAATATTCCAATGTACAGTTTTGCTTGTTTGTACAGTGTCTCCCCCCCCAATGTACAGTTTTGCTTGTTTGTACAGTGTTCCCCCCCCCAACCCCCTCCAATGTACAGTTTCTACGTTAAATGTATATACTCTCTTTTTTAGACTCTTTTTGTTTCACAAACAGTACTGTATTTGCAAATCTGGTATGTCATAAATGTATAGATGTAGCAGTACTGTCTATCTGAATCATGTATGTCATATGTGCTGATGAATTGAAAATGGGGGACCCTGATGTAAACAAGACGAAAGTCTTTCTCTGGTCTGCATCCCCTTAACAATTGTGTGTATTGAGCTGTACTGTATTGTACCCATTCTGCAATCTGTTAATAAAGTTTTCAATCAATCAATCAATCAGACACGTTACCAAGAAGTGAATTCAAGGGCGGCTGGGTAGCGCATTGGAGAATGCACTCGCCTACCACCGCAGAGACTCTGGGTTCGAATCCAGCTGTCAGCGGTACCTCCGGCTTGGTCAGTCGTCCCTACTAACACAATTGACAGTGTTAGCGGGTGGGAAGCCTGTGGGGTATGTGTCCTGGTCGTTGTAAACTGCAGTTCCTACTGGTCGGTCGGGGCGCCTGTTCAGCAGGGAGGGGATCTGGGGGGAGATAGTGTGATCCTCTGCACGCGTTACATTCCCCCAGTGAGAGTCCTCGCTGTCAGGTGAAAAGAAGCGGCTGGCTGACTCCACATGTATCGGAGGAGGCATGTGGTAGTTCTACACCCTCCCTAGGCCGACTGCGCAATGACCAGGAAGGGAATTGGCATAATGACTAAATTGGGATGGGAGAAAAATACAGAAAAAAGTGAGAACAGCTTGGTATATCGGTCTATGCTGTTGCCTGCGATGCGGCCGACCCGGGTTCGAAACTCCCTCGGGGCATCGACATTTAACACAACGCAGAAGGAGTAACATATGATCGGTCACACTGGTGCCGTGACCCAGATGTCCTGAGGTGGCGTGAGTTTAGTGAGTGTAATGGAGGTCCATGAGTAATAGCCACAGTCACGATGGACGTGTGTTGTGAAGTGACTGTGGCAGTAAGCGGTACTGCAAGTTAAACTTCCCCTTAAAATAAAAAGACACATAGACACGTTACCAAGCAGTGAATTCACCTCTTGGTATAGCGGTCTATGCTGTCGCCCGCGGTGCGGCCGACCCGGGTTCGAAACTCCCTCGGGGCATCGAAATTAATAACGCAGAAGAGTCACATACGATCGGTCACATTTAGAATATGTGTATGTTATGTAATCGACAGTTTAAAATAAAATGTTAACAGGCCCGTGTGGTTCAAAGAAATAGCTGGAGTCCGCATCAGAACTGGGCTACCAGCTTTAAGTAGAAGGCTATCTGAGCAGCAAGCTAGCCTAGCTTAGCACAAATTAATGGAAGCGGATCCCGACCACTAGCCTAGGTAAAAACTCTGGGAGGAGGTCCGGTTTGCGACGTTCTGGTGAACAGCCACATGAAAGAGCTCCCGGTCATTGAATATCAAAAAAGGAAGTAAAACAATTCAAAGCGAAATAAAAAGTGACAATTCAAGGATATAAGAGAGGAGGAAGGAGGAACACGAGAAAAGGCGAGAGAAAAGCGACCCCAGAAGAAGTACAAATGGTGGCGCTGGAGATGATTCAGGCTAACATGACGCAGTGGGCAGCTAGCATACAGGCTGACATCCAAGTTAAAATGCAGAGCGTCCAGGACATGCGGGCTAACACACGGGCTATCGAGTTAGCTAACCAAGCTATCCAAGCTAACACACGGGCTATCCAAGCTAGCATGCAGGCCTGGCTGGAGAAGGAGCTGCAAGCTAACATGGAAGTTAACACGATGAATATGACGCAGCAAGTGATACAAGCTAATGTGGCGTTGGACCGCAGCGAGGCCTGGCTGGGGAAGGAGCTGCAAGCTAACCTGGAAGTTAACAAGGTGAATATGATGCAGCAAGGGATACAAGCTAACGTGGCGTTGGACCGCAGCGAGGCCTGGCTGGAGAAGGAGCTGCAAGCTAACCTGGAAGTTAACACGATGAATGCGACGCAGCAAGGGATACAAGCTAACGTGGTGTTGGACCGCAGCGAGGCCTGGCTGGGGAAGGAGCTGCAAGCTAACCTGGAAGTTAACAAGATGAATATGATGCAGCAAGGGATACAAGCTAACGTGGCGTTGGACCGCAGCGAGGCCTGGCTGGAGAAGGAGCTGCAAGCTAACATGGAAGTTAACACGATGAATGCGACGCAGCAAGGGATACAAGCTAACGTGGCGTTGGACCGCAGCGAGGCCTGGCTGGGGAAGGAGCTGCAAGCTAACATGGAAGTTAACACGATAAATATGATGCAGCAAGTGATACAAGCTGGTTCGGGAGAGGTGAAACGGACGGCCCCCAGGGGAGGGACGGGGAGACGCTGGATACAACCGGACCAACCAGGACTCGGGCACCGAGGTCGGCTGGACCATCCGCACACGAGATACAGGCGCAGAGGTCACCCGGGCCGGCCAAGATGCGAACACGGAGGCCACACACACCAACCAAGATCCGAGCACCGAGATCAACCGGACCAGCCAGAACTTGAATAACGAGGTTTCACACACCAAGCAGGACTCGAGCACTGAGGTCATACACACCGACCAAGATTCAATACCACATATGCATATAATGTGATAGTGAATGGAGGTTATGATTCGAGACACACTGCAGACAACACACAGACCACTGGGAATACAGACAGGGTAAACACATTAGATGGGGAAATTGGGATTTGATTCGGGACATATAATACAAATAACACGTACTAGACTAAACTGTAGACACTAACACACATGACGCACAACTAAGCATATTATTTGATAGTGAATGGAGGTTATGGTTCGAGACACACTGCAGATAACACACAGACCACTGGGAATACAGACAAGGTAAACGCATTGGTTGGGGAGGTTGGGACTTGATTCGGGACATATGATACGGGTAACATGTACAGTACTAGACTAGATTGTAGACACTAGCACACATGACACACAAATAAGATGATAGGGAACATGGGGAATCACATTCGGAGACCGGACCGGGAGCTCTGGAAATGTACTGGCATATGAAAGATAAAAATTCAAATAAAATGTTGGACAATAATAGGGACATTGGAGAATCCCCATTGGGGATATCTACGTCATTATAGGAGGGGCCCTCTCCAGGAGAGCCTTACCCCTCCAACCCGCCAACGGGGGTTAAACGGGGTTAAAAAGAATTACGTGGGAAGTGCCAACTGTCTTTAGTCTTCTTTTATATTATTTTCTTCTGAGTTATATAGAATAGCAGTTGCTTTAAATGTGCACATGGACAAATATGAAGGACAAGAATTCAAAATGTTGG